>NC_038047.1:18640161-18940161 GCF_002211085.1 Panicum hallii | reverse complement strand
TTTGAATTGTCCAAACTCAAAAGAACTTATATTACCAAACAAAGTTAAGTGTAAAACTTCAATATAAGATCACATAAGACTCAAAGCAATTACATACCAAAAATCATAAGTAACAAAGTTAAGGTGCAAAAGTTACACACAAAATACCTCTCAACTTTAGATTTGAAAAAGACATAAAAGCATTTAGTTTCACAATAAACTCTATTAACAAAAGTCGTAGGGTTTGAAATCTAGTTTTCAATGAAACAAGTTTTGCAATTTTTGGAGTTTTCTACAATTTATACCGAATTAAACATGTTTCAGCCCTTGGAAAACAATCTAGTTACAGCTATTTGCAGAAAACCCCTTAGAATACTTCTTTTCTTAACAGATCCACCCCTCCCTCTCGATTCTCTTCTTACAGGTGGGGCCGCCTCTGCTTCTTCTCCCCCCCTCCTTCTGCTCACGGCCACAGGCCGAACGCCGAGGCAGGCGCGGCGGCCTGCCCCCGCCGGCGACCTTGCCCAGGACAGAGTCCGGCTACACGGCATCCTTGCGCGCAGACCCACACAAGGCATCTCTACTTCCACCCCCCCTTAATCCCCCCCTGCTGACCCGGAACGCCACGGCCGGCGGCGAGACAAGGCTCAGCCATGGTGGCCGGCGACGCCAGGGCCACGGGTCCCCCCATTGGACGGCTAGGGAGCATCACCAACTCTCCCTGAACAAGCCTCAACCTCAGCCACGCCTCGAAACGGCTGGAGCTCATGGCTCGACGGCGGCGCCCGATGGCCGCAGCTTGACCATGGTGGCAGCACGCGTTCCGGCCGTTCCAGACATGGAACAAGCGCTACACCAACTCGACTACGATCTACACTTCGCCCTTGTCCCCCTAGGCTACCCAAAACGGACCCACGGGGCCGGGAGAAGGCTGCCCACTGGAGCTGGTCGGCGGCGGCGCTCGGAACCGAAGCGAAACACCAAAATCCGGTGAGGGTAGAAGCGAGGTCGGCTTGGGAAGTGAAGGGATGGTTGGTAGATGGCGTCACACAGCTCTGGGCACAAGTAATTGAAGAGGGGATGAAGGGCGGCGACGACAGCTCGTCGGAGGTGCGTGGCGGTCATGCGGGGGTGTCTGCTGACGTGGAGAGACGAGGGATGGCCAGCGAAGGTGATGTAGGCATCGGGAGGAAGGGCCGGGCGACGCGTGGAGAAGGCGAGCAGGAGGTGGAGGGCGGCGCTCTGCACGGCGGCGGCCGGGGAAGGCACTGCACCGACGGCAGAAGCAGAGCAGGGGAGCAGGAGGGCTCAGAGGAAGGAGATGAGAGGGGAAGACGTCTAAGGGTTCATATGTAAAACTAAAAAGATCTAAGGGCCTCTCTGTAAAGCAAAAAATCCCCGCTGATTTAAAGCTCAAATGAAAAAGTGCCCAAAATCAAAGTTGTAGAGTTTTCAAACTCTACAAAAATGCTTCAGGGCTCAAATTCAAAAGCTTCAAGTTTGCAGCTTTACAAGATAGGTTTTGAATAAAAGTGAAATTTGAATTACCTTGGTCCTTACAAAGGTGAATTTGATCAAATTTTGAACACATTTGCAAAAATTTATGGAAGGTCATGATGACTTGCATTCTTACATATTAGTCCTCAAGTAAACATAAAAGTTACTTTTTTACATTACTTATTTTACATAAAAGCCCTATAGTTTTTGTTTTAACTACACATAAGTCCCTATCTTTACACCACAAACCCATTGTTCTTAAGATTTAACCTCCCTTTCACACTTTCCTTCCTATAAAGATGCAAATTTAGCACTTGGTATTATTTTCCTCCTAGGTTCTAGTGCTACCTTCTATTTAACCCATACAGATATACCCCTAGCCTTTTGTACTATCCCATATATCATAGCAAGCATACTTACATCATACTAAAACCTAGTATCCATGTTCTCTAATTACCTGAGTGTTACATTTGTGCATTTATGGCGCTAGTTCGGCAAGTTTTGCATCGACTTTCGTGTAGTAACGAAATGGTCCGGAACGCCCCAAAACATGAGTTTCGGTCTAATGGATTGGATCGGGTGCGTTCGTAGTGAAAAATTCGGACGCGACTTTATTTAGCGAACTTGTGCGTTAATGGCACCAGTTCGGCCAGTTTTGCATCGACTCTCGTGCAGTAACGAAATGATCAAAAACGCTTCAAAATATGAGTTTTGGGTCCAATGGAGTGGATCACGTGCGTTCGTTGCGAAAAATTTCGACGTAACTTCGTTTAGCGAACTTGTGTGTTAATGGCACCAGTTCGGCTAGTTTGCATCGACTTTCGTGCAGTAACGAAATGGTCCGGAATGCACCAAAACATGAGTTTTTGGTCGAATGCAGTGGATTAGGTGCGTTCGTTGTGAAAAATACCAACGCAACTTCGTTTAGCGAACTTGGGTGTTAATGGCGCTAGTTCGGCTAGTTTTGCATCGACTTTCGGGCAGTAACGTAACGGTCCGAAATGCCCCAAAACATGAGTTTTGGATCCAGTGCAGTGATCGAGTGCGTTCATTGCAAAAAATTCTGACGCGACTTTTTTTAGCGAACTTCTGTGTTATTGGCACCAGTTCGGCCAGTTTTGCATCGACTTTCGTGCAGTAACGAAACGTTCCGAAACGCTCCAAAACATTAGTTTTGTGTCGAATGGAGTGGATCAGGTGTGTTCGTTGCGAAAAATTTTGATGCAACTTCGTTTAGCGAATTTGTGCATTTATGGCGCTAGTTCGGCAAGTTTTGCATCGACTTTCGTGCAGTAACGAAACGGTCCGGAACGCTCCAAAACATGAGTTTCGGGTCTAATGGATTGGATCGGGTGCGTTCGTAGTGAAAAATTCGGATGCGACTTTGTTTAGCGAACTTGTGCGTTAATGGCACCAGTTCGGCCAGTTTTGCATCGACTTTCGTGCAGTAACGAAACGGTTCGAAACGCTCCAAAATATGAGTTTTGGGTCCAATGGAGTGGATCACGTGCGTTCGTTGCATAAAATTTCGACGTAACTTCGTTTAGCGAACTTGTGTGTTAATGGCACCAGTTAGGCCAGTTTTGCATCGACTTTCGTGCAGTAACGAAACGGTCCGGAACGTCCCAAAACATGATTTTTTGGTCGAATGTAGTGGATCGGGTGTGTTCGTTGTGAAAAATACCAACGGAACTTCGTTTAGCGAACATGGGCGTTAATGGCGCTAGTTCGGCCAGTTTTGCATCGACTTTTAGGCAGTAACGAAACGGTCCAAAATACCCCAAAACATGACTTTTGGATCCAATGCAGTGGATCAGGTGCGTTCATTATGAAAATATCTAACGCGACTTTGTTTAGCGAACTTGTGTGTTAATGGCACCGGTTTGGCCAGTTTTGCATCGAGTTTCGTGCAGTAACGAAACGTTCCGAAACGCCCCAAAACATTAGTTCTGGGTCGAATGGAGTGGATAAGGTGCGTTCGTTGGGAAAAATTTCAACGCAACTTCGTTTAGCGAATTTGTGCGTTTATGGCGCTAGTTCGGCAAGTTTTGCATCGAATTTCGTGCAATAACGAAACGGTCTGGCATGCCCAAAACATGAGTTTCGGTCTAATGGATTTGATCAGGTGCGTTCATTGTGAAAAATTTGGACGCGACCTTGTTTAGCGAACTTTTGCATTAATGGCACCAGTTCGGCCAATTTTGCATCGACTTTCGTGCTGTAAGGGAACAGTCCGGAACGCCGCAAAACATGAATTTTTGGTCGAATGCAGTGGATCAGGTGCGTTCGTTGTGAAAAATACCAACGCAACTTCGTTCAGCGAACTTGGGCGTTAATGGCACTAGTTCAGCTAATTTTGCATCGACTTTCGGGGAGTAACGAAACGGTCCGAAACGCCCCAAAACATGAGTTTTGGATCCAATACAGTAGATCGGATGCGTTCGTTGCGAAAAATTCTGACGCGACTTTGTTTAGCGAACTTGTGCGTTAATGGCACCAGTTCGGCCAGTTTTGCATCGACTTTCGTGCAGTAACGAAACATTACCAAACGCCCCAAAACATGAGTTTTGGGTCCAATGGAATGGACCAGGTGCGTTCGTTGCGAAAAATTTTGACGCAACTTCATTTAGCAAACTTGTGCATTAATGGCGCTAGTTCGGCCAATTTTGCAGCAACTTTCGTGCAATAACGAAACGGTCCGGAACGTCCCAAAACATGAGTTTTGGACTAATGGATTGGATCGGGTGCGTTCGTTGCGCAAAATTCTGACGCGACTTTATTTAGCGAACTTGTGCGTTAATGCCACAAGTTTCGGCTAGTTTTGCATCAACTTTCGAGCAGTAATGAAACGGTCGGAAACGCCCCCAAACATGAGTTTTGGGTCGAATGGAGTGGATCGGGTGCGTTCGTTGCGAAAGATTTCAACGCAACTTCATTTAGTGAATTTGTGCGTTTATGGCGCTAGTTTGGCAAGTTTTCCATCGACTTTCGTGCAGTAACAAAACGGTCCGGAACACCCCAAAACATGAGTTTCGGGTCTAATGGATTGGATCGGGTGAGTTCATTGTGAAAAATTCGACGCAACTTTGTTTAGCGAACTTTTGCGTTAATGGCACTAGTTCGGCTAATTTTGCATTGACTTTCGTGCAGTAACGAAACGGTCCGGAACGCCCCAAAACATAAGTGTTGACGTAAAAATCTACACACCAGGCCTGAGAGTTGTTCACCAAGCTCAGACCGCAAACCTTCAAACCAAGGTGTGCCAGTCAATTTGACCTATAAATTGACATGAAAAAGAACAAGGAATTAGATTTGAGAGCTTATTGGCTGGGTATTCCGAATGTCTCTCACACAACATAATCGGCAAGCTTTGCCGATTACACGCAGCGTAATCGGCAGGCTATGGATCGATCGGTCAAATCTAGCCGATACGGAAAATGACAAATCGGTTCGGGCGACCGATTGCAAGCACGTAGCAATGTAGATCGTGTAAAGGAACTACTTCGACCTATCGGCCGGATTTCAGCCGATGCAGAAAACGACAAGTCGGCCTAAATAGCCGATTGCAAGCGTGTAACGATATGAAAGTTACAAATGTGCAACTTAAATAAAGCTACTTGAAAGCACCTGAAACAGATCCAAATCGGCTCTATGATATTTTAATAAAATTAAGAGATATCGCAGCCGATTACACATGTTTCAAGGCTGGTAAATCTTATAAAAGCTAAAACAACAGGAAAAACCTATAATTCTAGCAGATATCGATAAAATATGAACTAATCTAGATGAGACAACACCGATACGCCAGAAAGTCAAAAACCTAGATGTAATTCAATAAATCTGAACAAATCTAAACAAAGTAACAGCGATACGCCAGTTAACTAAAGCTTAGATTTACTCGATGAACGAAAACTTACCAGCAGATCAAGTCGCTTGAATGTAAGACATCCTCGATTGACTCGAAAGAACTCACGAAAAGAGAAAATAGCGAAGTCGCTGAACCATCAAAGAATAGAGTCCAAGAAGCGAGATCTACAATAGCCAACTCCGAACCGCATTGCTGAACAACAAAATCAGCCATGACCTGTCCCTTAACTGCCTTAGCCGATTCATATCTCAAATCAAATTCTGATAAAGCCAAAATCCATTTACCAATCCTTCCATTCAAAATCGACAAGGACAGCATTTACTTAATCACATCATCTTTGCTCACCACAATGCACTCAGCCGATAACAAATAATGCCTAAGCTTTGTACAAGAAAAATACAAGCAAAGACATAATCTTTCAATGGGAGAATACCTAGTTTCGGCATCCAGAACTCTTCTGCTTACATAATATATCACTCGTTCTTTCCCTTCAAATTCTTGAATAAGGGCTGATCCGATGGCACGTTCATCAGCCGATAAATACAACTTAAACGGCCTGTGCCTCTAAGGCGGAACTAGCACTGGAGGATTTGTCAGGTAATGTTTGATCCCATCCAGCGCCTTCTGTTGTTCTTCTCCCCATACAAACTCCTGGTCGGCCTTCAACTTCAACAGAAACAACAGAATTTTTCCAGGCAGGTTAGATATAAACCTCCGGATGAAATTAATCTTGCCGATGAACGATTGAAGCTCAACCTTGGTCTTTTGGGCCTCCACCTTGTCAATTGTTGTAATTGTCTTCCGACTGATTTCAATCCCACGTTCATGAACTATAAAACCAAAAAACTGACCAGCCGATACCCCAAAAGCACACTTGTTTGGGTTCATCTTCAAGCCATGTTTCCTTGTGCACTCTAGAGCTCTGTGTAAATCGACCATATGCTCTTGGTATCCTTCTGATTTCACTACAACATCATAAATGTAGATCTCCACACTCTTGCCGATGAGTTCATAAAAAATATAATTCATAGCCCTCTGATACGTAGCACCAGCATTCTTCAACCCAAAAGTCATCACAACCCATTTATACAAGTCGACATGCCCAGGACACCTAAATGCTATTTTATGAATATCTTCTTCTGCCATAAATATTTGGTTATACCCAGCATTACCATCCATAAAACTAATCACCTTGTGCCCTGCAGCAGTATCCACTAGCAAATTGGCTACTGGCATCGGGTATCCATCCATCGGCGTGGCCTTGTTAAGATTCCTAAAATCAATGCACACACGCAACTTTCCATTTTTCTTATATACCGGGACCACACTAGATATCCATTCGGCATACCTGCATTGCCGAATAAACTTAGCCTCAATTAACCATGTGATTTCGGTCTTTATATCAGGCAGGATCTTAGGGTCACACCGTCTTGCACCCTGCTGATATGGCCGATATCCTGGTTTTATAGGTAAAAGATGCTCAACAATAGATCGATCTAAACCAGGCATCTCATAATACTCCCAAGCGAAACAATCTTTATATTCTTTCAACAATTTTTCAACTCACACTTATACTCAGGATCCAGGCCAGCACTGATAAATGTCGGCCTTGGTCTATCACCATCTCCAATATCAATCTCTTCTAATACATCGGCTGATGTAAACCCGTGCCTCAGCTTCCCTTCATCTTCAAGGAATTCATCCATTAAGACTCATCTGAAGAACCGACTGCTTGGATCGGTGTTTGTTCATAATCGGCCATCTTCAAGAAATCTGTTTCCCAGGCTTTGCCAGAAAAACAGTAGGCTGTCTCAAAACTCCACGTGTGGGCTTCAGCCGATGCTATACTGAACGATGAATCGGCCGAGACCACCTCAACAGTATCTCCAACCCATTGTATGAGGCATTGATGCATGGTAGATGGGATGCAACAATTGGTATGGATCCAATCCCGTCCCAGAAGCAGACTATATGAACCCTTACCATTGATAACAAAGAAGGTAGTAGGAAGGGTCTTACTATCGATTGTCAAGTCAATGCATAATGCCCCCAGAGCAGGGGATACTACTCCTTCGAAGTCCTTCAGCATCATGTTCATCTTTGTTAAATCGTCGCTGCTCTTCCCAAGCTTGTGCAGCATCACGTACAACATTATGTTTACTGCCGCGCCTCCATCCACCAGCATCTTAGTAACTGGCTTGCCATCAACAAACCCTCTCATGAATAAAGCTTTAAGATGCCAGCACTTTTCATCTTCTGGTTTCTCGAACGTGGCCGGTACCGGCTGTAGAGCCAACTGGGCCACCGCCTCCTCCAATTCTGATTCTTCGTCACTATCGGCTGAAGCCATGAACTCCCTCAGCATCACGAAAACCATGTTGATAGGCGCAGCCGACGAGCTGGAATCTTGCTGATCATCGGCTTTGGGCTTAATGCGCCATATCTGTGACTTAACTCCCTTTCTACTGAGAGTTCATTTTTCTTCTTCTTCTATTATTTCCAGCTGACGTAACCTCTGGACATGCCTCTTTTGATACTTGGTCAACCCTGCCGGGCACCATCGAGGTTGACTGGCGCGTCGCGTTACTGGCTCTCTTTCGGGATCCCTGCGCATCGGCTGATCATCAGATACTCTATCATCAGCCATCCGTTCCAGCTGATGTTGTACATAAATTCGACCTCCAGCAGGGTCACGAAGCATAGACCTACCCCCCAACCGATCATGTACGGAAATTTTTCCTCCCATCCGATCGCGTACCGGAGTATGTTCCCATCTTGCCATCGGTCTACGCAGGTTGTCATCAAATTCATGGCTTCTTGTATGATCGGCCACCACGATACAGATTGTTGCACTCAGGGCAATCATCAGCCATTGGCAAGGTTAGACCCTCTTCCTAGCAATGTACAAAGAAAGGACACTTCCAATGCTCCTCTTTTCGGCACATCTCTTCTTTTTTGCTCTGCTGCTTCTCACGGTCGCGCTGGAATTTATCCAACAGCATCCGAGATGTGACTCTCTTCTGTTGTGCTGTGGAGCATTCAGCTTCTCCGTGCAGCTTCTTTCCCTTAACCTCATCGGCCAATACCTGTGCACTAGGACCAACACTCCCAGATTCTTTGGCCGATTCTGACGTCAAAACCTTGGTCTTGCCCATACCTTTCTTTTCACTGATTTCCACCATACTCACAGCGAACGGGTGTTGATCAATCTTCATCGCTTTCTTGGGGACTTCAAACTTGAGCCTCCCTTGTTCAAGAGCCAACTGTATTTGCTAGCGGAAACCTTTGCATTCATTAGTGTTATGAGAGGTTGCGTTGTGCCACTTGCAATATTTCATACTCTTCAACTCCTCATCTGATGGGATCTTGCGATAAGGTTTTAACTTGATCAGCCCTTCCGACAACAGCAGATCGAAGATCCTGTCGGCTTTTGTGACGTCAAAACCAAACTTCTCTAGCTCCTTCTTCCCAAACAGACATGACAGTGATTTCTTGCTGCCCTGGACCCATTCTGCCGATGCGATTGCTTCTTCTTCCTCATCAGAATCAGACTTGTCGGCCAATTCAGCTAGATTGACCTTTTTCTGGAAATAGTCTTTTCTGTTCATAAGGCCGAACTTCTCCTGTTATCCGATGCGCTATCTGGCTAATGCTATCAAACTCCTGTGAAGCATATTTCTCTTTAATATGTGGCAGGAGCCCCTGAAAAGCCACATCGGCCAACTATTCATTAGACAACACCAAGCTGTAGCATTTATTCTTGATGTCCCTGAACCTCTGTATGAATGCAGATACTAATTCATCATTTCTTTGTCTAAGGCTAGTCTAATCTGTCAATTTCATCTCGCAGGTACCAGAGTAGAAGAACTGGTGAAACTGTTTCTCCAAATCGGCCCAATATAGAATGGAATTAGCTGGAAGCGTGGTAAACCATGTAAAGGTTGATCCTGACAGAGACATGGAAAACAACCGGACCTTCAAAGCATCTTGTTTCGCTGCTTCTCCACATTGCAAGATGAACCTGTTAACATGCTCGACCATGGAAACATCTCCCTGCCCCGAGAATTTAGTGAAATCTGGTACCTTATACTTGTGAGGGAATGGGAGCTAATCATAAGCAGGAGGATATGGAGTCCTGTACATAGCAGATTGCTACTTTGGCCTTAAACCAAATTGCTCTCTGATCACCTCAGCTATCTTGGAGGACCAATCAATCTGTTGATTAGCGATCGGCATTTGTTGAGGAGAAACTGGGATTGTTGGTTGTACTGCCGATACCATTTGTTGCAGTGCTAAATTCATCGACCGATTAGCTGATACAACCTGCTGTGTATGCTGAACAATCTGGTTAGGAGGTTGTTGGTAAAGCACCATCCCATTTGTAGCAATCAGCTGTGACGCCGATTGGTTAACTGACTGCTGGGCGACAGAATGAACATATGGTACGTTGACATGCCGCACTGTTCCAACGGTCGGGTCATGAAATACCCAATTTACTCCACCCAGATGAGGCAGTTTTGATATTAGGACCTCCGTCGGGGTGATAGGGTATAGTGTTGTAACAATCTGCTACTGAGGAGTCGGCTGCGAAGCCGATGCGTATTCTAACCCATCGGCTGTGTTGCCGACGTACACTGCGTTATCAGCTGAGAAGCCGATACGTGCTGCTGATTGGCCATCGGTACGTGCTGCTGATTGGCCATCGGTACTGAAGTCGATGGACTAGCTTGTCCCATGGTTGGTGAAGCAAAAGATCCCAGGGGCATACCCAAACCGGTATTTGGGTCCCATCCTGATGAGGACATCGCCACTAACGATACATCCACACCTACACCAGTATCTACTTCAACAACACCTCTTGGTCCTATTACTCGCGCTCGTGCTCGTCGTCTTACCCATCAAGTAAGTTCACTCTTAAGCTCAGGTTCATCATATTTAGAGAATGGAGACACGTGCACTCTTGTTTTACTCAGAAACAATGGATTGGATCAAAAGGGAAGAGGCATCGCGCAGGCTGGATTCAGACTGCAGGATAGATACGATTTGTGACGGCCACCACGACTTCATCCGGATTCCATTTTGTTCAGTCATGTACTTTCTAGAAAGCTTATCAAATCTACTTTCCAACGGATCTGGAATCACCTCCATACCTGTTCGGAGTCAACCGCAATCCTAGATTTACTACAGAGTCCTTTTCAGCCACGGTGCTGCGTCACCCTAATTTGGCCCAACGGGCCGTGTATCAAGTTGAGTCCAAGACGGATGCGTCCTAGGGTTGGAACATGACCACAGCACCCTTGTGGTCATTCTCCCACTTCTTTATAACCTTTAGCCACCGTCAAGAACACTCGGGTTTTGTTAGATGCAAGTTTAGCTTTTGCTACTTCCTTGTAGACGCGCGTGCTAATCCAGCCGCCCGTCCACTTGTTTTCGGAACCCCATCAGTATTGAGATTCAGTTTGAGACCTTCAATTACATCTCATAATTTCAGTACTTGTTCTACTTGTTCTTGCTAGTTCTTCGATTGCTTGCAGGACGAGTGCCCTAGTGGCCGGGTGTCACGCTCCACAAGATCGCGGCAACCAAAAGAGGTGGTGTATCGGTTGTTAAGGCGTAGCATCCTTGGAAGGCTGTAGTCAGGCCGTGAACGTCGTCTCCTCCATCAATCGAGTTATTCCATGCCTCTCATCGAAAGATCAGGAACAAACCCTAACGGGTTCACATCACATCCTATAGGAAACGGCACTGCTCCTAGAGTGGAGGTCAATGGGAGCAGGTGAATTTGTTGTGGTTGTAGCAGGAGATATTGATGGGAGTGTAACACCAGTAGTACTCATCTGAATTGGCTCAGAAACCGGTTCTAATCTCCTTTGCCCTGTTCCAGAGGCCGACGGTGTGGCAGAACCGCCTGAATTATTCCAGTTCAAGTGCGCTAGTCATTGCTATACAGCCGATAACAACTCAACGCACTTCAAACGGAACAACCCATTGGTCTGTCGGGTCTCCGCCCGATACAACCATGGTTCAATAGGATCGAAGTAGGTTTACCTCACACGAAGGTGAGTTTACAATCACAGTACAGCTCATCAACTTTTATTACAGATATGCAAATATTATTACAAACCTGGTTCAAACTTAAAGTAAAACTTATACAGACAGTGTTTAAGCCGACAAGCTTAACTGCTTGTCCATGCTCACAGTGGAAGGGAAATAAACACGTGACTACACACGTTGCAAAGGTTGACACCCTGCTCAGCCCAAGGCCTGGTGTCACTCAGGAGGGTCACTGCCAGCCGGGGACGGATCCCACTCCACGGACGAGCCATGTGGAACAGAAGTTGGCCACACAGAACTATCCGTGGGGTTCTCGAAGGTTATACCTGAAAATGATTCTAGCAAGACTGAGTATTCTAATACTCAGCAAGGCTTACCCGGTGTTGGGTATACTTTAGCCCGTAACTAGACTCATGAAGGCATTATAAAGGTTCTGGGTTTATTTTCAGCTGAAAAGCAACAAAGAGTATGATCTATTTTCAAATTTTAGCTTTCATATTCTAGTTGATTATCCATTCTGGGTTAGCACCTACACTAAGCAAGCAAGGTAGAGATTACCATTCATCACGATTCTTCCATCAATAGTTACACTTTTTACTCTATGTGGCAGAAGGAATAAGCAGTCTCAATTTCCACGAGAGATGGACGATTCTGAATCGAGTTTCAACCTTGCAAGGATAAACCTAACTCACACGCTTGGAACATCCAAAGATCATTCCGAAGCAACCGTTTGCCTTTCATTTCGAGTCGTGGAACAGGGCCACCACAAGCGACTGTAGGACCGTACGCACACCAATTGTGCAGGACGTACGCCTGTAGCGCAACTACATGACCGTACTCCTGTCCGCAGTGCGGCACACAGTCCCGCACGTCGGTGCGTGAGAAAAACCAAAATACGAGTGGTGGGAGGTATGTCCACTTGCCGGGCTGATTGGTTACTAGGCATGTGGCTAGTACTTTCAAACGCTTAGCCACCACTACCACACGCTGCGACCTTAACAACTTTTATCAAAACAGACAAGGTAAACCCTTAGGTCATGATATTGCACATGACCCTGTCCATTATCCTTATAGTGATTGCAGAATTGTAAACATGCAACTCCTATATCGCGCGAGTGACAGGAAATCACTCGACTTTTACCGACCCTATTTAGCAGAGCGTCTATGCGATAAGGACTTGGGTACAATACATTGGATTTCTAAGATTTTACGCAACTAGGGTTTCATTCAACTCCTAGACGTAATGCAAGATATATAATATAATAATGGAATTGTAATAAATTGAAATACTGGGGTATGCATCGGGGCTTGCCTTCTTAAGTGGGGTTGGGGGCAGGAGTGTCAGAGACTTTCGAACTTTGGTTCGGGGCTTCAATTAGATCCTCGGCGATATTTATTGGGTCTTCAGAAAACCCTTGGTCTTGTCCCAAGACCAACTCGTAGTCTCCGTCCTCGAGAGTCGTTGATTCTATATGCCATGCAATAACTTAAAATGAGATGGTTCTTAAGTGTAAGACCTTTATTTCATAATAAAGTTGCAATCCAACAATTAACACATAAGAAATCATGAAATAAGAGGGTCTTACTTTTAAATTAGCATTTATACTTAAGCTATGGTGGCAGTGCTGGAATTACTGAAAACAGAGACTAAAACAGCTAAATTTGAATTCAAACTTCAAGTTTAAATTCAAATCTTAGGTAAATGAAATTATAAAGTCTTAAAAATTTAATTATAAGCTAATTGTCAACACATTAGATTATGATAAATAGATCTAATTAAATAAGCCTAAGGAACATGTTTAATTACTTTCACAACATTTCAAATTTGAATTGCCCAAATTCAAAAGAACTTAAGCTACAAAACAGTGCTAAGTTTAAAACTTTTACACAAGCTCACACATGGCCTATAGAAGCTCCATACCAAAAATCACAATAAACAAAGCTAGCATGTGAAAGTTATGCATCCTATACCCTTTTATCTTGAGTTTAAAAATAGATTCAAAAATATTTAGTTTCAATCTAAACTTCATTAATAAAAGTTATTGGGTTTGAAATCTAGTTTCCAACAAAATTGGTTTGACAATTTTTGGAATTTCCTACAATTTCCTATGAATTTTACAAGTCAGCAGCTTTACACACATAAAATAACACATGGGTTTACACCGGGGTCCCTGGATTCTTGCACTCAGGCCCTCACAACCGAAAAAGACATTACAGAAATGCCCTTGCCGGCTCTCGATGGCGCCCGGCGTTCCTGTCTCCGGAGTTCTCGCCGGTGGCGAGGTCCTGGCCGGAGATGGTCTAGTCCTACGTGACCTACAAGCCCTACGGTGTCCACCAGTGGGTGATGTGCATCAAGGTCAGCGACGGAGCACGGTCGGCGGCGAGCAATGGCGGCGGCCGTGTCGGGGCGTCGTCGTTCCTGGCGAGGGGCCGGTGAACATGGGGGAACAAGACGCGTGTGAGCACCGGGGGAGTGCGGGGATGCTTTCCCCCAACTTAATTTGGACAGAGGCAGGCCGGAGAGTGGTGATCGACGGTGGGGTGGAGCTCGGGTTCTCACCGGCGGCAATGGCGCCGGCTGCAGGCTAGGGTGATGGAGGGCGGTGAAGGGGTGGCGGGATTGCTTCAGGAGGATGATGTGGTGCTGACGGTGCTGCTGATCAGGGCGGAGAGGGTCTGTATCGGTGGGTCGACGGGAGGCCGAGCGGCGGCGAAGGAAGACAGCTCGCCGGCACTGCGGTTCGGTGATTCTGGTAGAAGAACTTGCAATTGGTTTGCTTGGTGAGCTTCAGTGGCTCGTGGGGATGCTGTTCGTGCTTCGGATTGGAAGGGGGAAGCAGTGGTGGGGGCTGACGGCGGTGAGCCGGGGTCGCGGAGGTCCGGTGAGTGGTGGCGATCGGAGCAAGGAAAAAATGGTTGGAAAAGAAGTGTGCAATTGCCAAGATGTGTGCTAGAGGAGCTAGAGAAGACGCTCGGGGTCCAGAAGAAGAGGTGCCCGTGCGCAAGCAGGAGCTGGCATCTCGGCGGCGTGTGTGGCGATCGCGGCGGCGCTCGGGCAGAAGCTCAGCGATGTGGAGGACGCACGGGCAGGCCAGCACGGGGTCGGGAGGGCGGCGACACGGTAGAGGGGTGACGCGTGGAACATTGGAAGGCAGGAGGTGGCACGGGTGATGCTGTGATGGCGAGCGGCGGTGAAGTGCAGCTCGGGCAGACGGCAGGCGATGTGGCGAGGGCAGGGGTGGTGAGCGCGAGGGCGGGAAGCGGCGGGACAGAGGCCGGGGTGGCACGTGGCGGGGTCCTGAGCGGTGCAGAGACAACAGGGGTGGCACACATGGCTGGGAGAACGGCGGCGGCGCGCGGCAGAGAAGAACAGAGGAGAGGGAGAGAGAGGTAGACGAAGAGGGACCCGGTTGTAAAATCTAGAAAAGACAGGGACTCCACTGTAATGCATCAATAACTTTCAAACCAGTGCTCAAATGGAGATGGGCCCAAAAGAAAAAGTGTATGGTTTTTAAAAATGTACAACTTTTCTTTAAGGTTCATCCACAGAAGAGCTAAGGATTTGCAAGTAATTTGAAATTTAACAAGAGTTCCAAACTTTACATAAATCCTATTTTAAAACTACACTACACATATATCCTATGTGTAGTTTCACCTACATTTGCGATTTAAACATAAGTTTTTGAATTTTTCAAAACAACCCCCATACATTTGAATTCTACACTTCATGCTCACCTGTAATAAAATATAATTATATAAGTGACCCTTTCCCTTAGCATTGAAATTTTTAAACACACTTTTACCACACTTTGCACATAACATCACACTAAAATTTAGGATGTGACCACACTAATTACCTGAGTGTCTCAGCCTTTCCCCCTAAACAGAATGTCGTCCCGAGATTCCGGAACAGAATAGATTTGAATGATCAAGTCCGGAGGTTGGCTTGGAAGAAGTCTGGGAAATTGTGTTGAAGGTAAGATTCGGTTTCCCATGTTGCTTCTTCTTCCGTATGATGGTTCCATTGAATCTTGAACATCCTAATGGTTTCTCTTCTAGTGCTTCTCTCTTTAGTGTCTAACACTCTGATTGGATGTTCTGTATAGGTTAGATCAGGTTCGATTTCGATGACTTGGGAATCGATGATCTCGGTAGGAATCTTAACACACTTCCTAAGTTGGGATACATGGAAGATGCTATGGATGGCCATTAATTCAGAAGGAAGTTGAAGACGGTAAGCTACGAGTCCATAGATTTCAAGGATTTCAAAAGGTCCGATGTATCGAGGAGCAAGTTTCCCTTTTACGCCGAACCTTTGAATACCTCGAGTAGGAGATACTCGAAGATATACGAAGTCTCCGATTTGAAACTGTAATGGTCTTCTTCGTATATCAGCGTAGCTTTTTTGTTGAGATTGGGCTGCCTTTAGATTGTTCTGTATAATCTTTACCTTATCCTCTGCTTCAACAACTAGGTCGGGTCCAAAGATTTTACACTCGCCGGTTTGTGACCAACTCAAAGGAGTTCGGCACCGGCGACCGTACAATGCTTCAAACGGGGCCATTTTGAGACTGGTCTGATAGCTGTTGTTGTACGAGAATTCTACCAGTGGCAAGCATTTATCCCAAGTTTTGTCATCCTGAAGGACACAGGCTCTGAGCATATCTTCCAATATCTGATTTACTCTTTCAGTTTGTCCATCTATTTGAGGATGATATGCAGAGCTTCGAATTAACATAGTCCCAAGAGCATCTTGAAGTTGCTCCCAGAACCGAGCAATAAACTGCGCTCCACGATCGGAAATGATTGTCTTAGGTATTCCATGAAGACGAAGAATTTGATCTAAATAGATCTCGGCATACTTTTTGGCGTTATATGTAGTATGTACGGGAAGGAAATGTGCAGTTTTGGTTAATCGATCAACGATTACCCAAATGGGGTCATGCCTCAGAGAAGTATTGGGCAAACCAACAATAAAGTCCATACTGATATCCTCCCATTTCCAAGAGGGAATAGGTACAGGTTGAAGAATACCAGCAGTCTTCAGGTGACTAGCTTTGACTCTTTGGCAGATATCACATTCTGAGACATACTTAGCAATTTCCCATTTCATACAAGTCCACCAAAAGTTTTGTTTCAGATCTTGGTACATCTTCGTACTGCCAGGGTGCATAGAGAATTTGGACAGGTGGGCCTCGTCCAATATCTATTTATGGAGTTTATGGTCCTTGGGTACAACGATACGTTCGTTGAACCATAAAACTCCTTCTGGATCTACTCGGAAGCACTTATACTTCCCTAAACCTTGTGTTATCTTCTGCTTAATGATTCTGACTCCTTTATTGCGCTGTTGAGCTAGAACAATACTATCCTTAAGCGTGGCTTCAACTGAGAGATGGTTCAAGTCACCTTGGGGAACGATTTCTAGATTAAGCCTTCTCATTTCCCAGCATAGAGTCTCGTTGAAAGCTTCTACAGACAAGCAAGAGCAATGTGCCTTGCGACTGAGTGCATCCGCAACGACATTGGCTTTGCCTGGATGATAGTGTACCTCCAAATTGTAATCTTTGATAAGTTCTAACCAGCGTCTTTGCCTCATATTCAGATCTGCTTGTGTAAAGATATATTTGAGGCTTTTGTGATCGGTATATATATGACACTTCGTACCCATCAAATGATGTCTCCAGATCTTTAGGGCATGAATGATAGCTGCGAGTTCAAGATCATGGGTAGGATAATTCTGTTTATGAACCCTAAGTGCTCGTGATGCATATGCAATTACTCGGTTATCTTGCATAAGTACACAACCAAGTCCGGTTCCTGATGCATCACAATAGATGTCAAAAGGTTTTGACACATCTGGTTGAGCTAAGACTGGGGTAGTTGTAAGATGATCTCGGAGAGTATGAAATGCATCTTCGCATTTTTTATCCCAAGAAAATTTGATACCTTTCTTCAGTAGTTCGGTCATAGGTTTGGCTATTCTGGAGAAATCCAGGATGAAGCGACGATAATAGCCAGCTAGACCAAGAAAACTACGGATTTGATGGACTGATGTTGGGGGTTTCCAATCCATCACTTCTTGTACTTTGCTGGGATCGACGGATACACCGTTACCAGAGATGGTATGGCCTAGAAATTTCATAGTATCTAACCAAAATTCGCACTTGGAGAATTTGGCGTACAAGTGGTGGTCTCTTAATCGTTGAAGAATGACATGAAGATGTTTGGCATGATCTTCTGGATTTTTGGAATAGATTAAGATGTCATCAATGAAGACCACAACAAATTTGTTGAGTTCTTGCATGAAGACAGAATTCATGAGATACATGAAATATGCTGAAGCATTGGTGAGACCAAATGACATGACTAGATATTCATATAAACCATATCAGGTGGAGAAGGAAGTTTTTGGAATGTCACTTGGCCGGATTTTAATTTGATGATAGCCGGTACGGAGATCAATCTTAGAGAATACCTTAGCTCCGGCTAACTGATCGAAGAGAATATCAATGCGGGGTAGAGGATACTTATTTTTTATAGTCACCGCATTGAGAGGACGGTAATCCACACATAGCCTTAAGCTATTGTCTTTCTTTTTCACAAATAAGGCTGGACAACCCCATGGTGATGCACTCGGACAAATGAAACCCTTGTCAAGGAGGTCTTGGAGTTGGATTTTTAACTCAGCCAACTCATTAGGAGGCATACGATAAGATCTTTTAGAAATAGGGGCTGTGCCAGGTTGGAGTTCTATGATAAACTCGATATCTCTATCTGGGGGCATCCCAGGCAAATCATCTGGAAAGACATCTGGGTATTCACAGACGATAGGGATATCTTTTAGCTTGATCCCTATCGTAGCATAGGTGCACGGGTTAAGGTACTTCTGTTGTGGAAGATAGAGAATGGTAGGTTCATATCCAGGTGAATCTATCTCCACAATTCGGGAAGGGATATCTAATGACACTTGATGCTAGGTCATCCAATTCATACCTAAGAGGACATCCATTCCTTCTAGGTCTAGTAAAAGCAAGTCCGTTTTTATCAATTGACTACCCAGCTGAAGTGGTACCTTCCTACAGATTTGATTTGATAAGATTTTTCCACCAGGAGTTGTTATCTTATAATCTCCATTAGTAGGATAGACATCCAAGCCTATTTTAGTCCCATACGTTGCACTGACAAAGCTATGGGTAGCACCAGAGTCAAAAAGAACAATTACTGGGTGATGGTTGATAGAAAAAGTACCCGTCATTATTGATGTCCCTTCGGGGAATTCGGAGAGAGTGGTGAGGTTCACCCTTCCTTGACGGACCTGGACCACTTGCCTCTTGCCCTTACCCTTGTTGGTTGGACTGGATGTTTGCCCTTGGAAAGACTTCCTAGGTTGAGGGCAATCCTTGATGAAGTGGGACGGGCTTCCGCAGTTGAAACAACGATAGTTGCCTTGATTGACGGGCGGAAAGCTCGGCCGCGGACCTTGTTGTTGTTGCTGCTGAGGCTGAGGTGTCGGTGGTCGGTTGAATCCTACATGTTGGGGTGGTCTAGCTACCCATATGCCAGGCAAATTGCTTCGAGGCGGGGCTCGAGGAGTGGTGCTTGGGACCAACCGATACCTTGGCGGTTGTGTCGTTGAGGGCCCTGTGGGTGTTTTCCTTTTCTTTTCTGTTCTGTGGGCTGAGATACAGTTTTCCTGAGTGATGGCCATATTGACCAGCTCATTAAAATTATCGGCCCTTACCAAATTCAGTCGTTCTTTAAGTTTGGTGTTCAGGCCTCGGCGAAAACGATCTCTTTTGCGGGCATCACTGTCCGCATGGTATCCCGCGTACTGGCACAAGTGGTTGAAAACTTGTGCGTATTCATGACGGTGCGGGTTCCTTGAGTCAGGTTCAGAAATTCATTGAGCTTTCGCTCAATGAGTCCCTCGGGTATGTGGTGCGCTTGAAAGGCGGTCCGGAACTCGTCCCAGGTGACGACATGATCGGCAGGCTGCATGGAGTGAAAATGATCCCACCATAGGTGAGCTGTGGCACGGAGTTGCTGGGCTGCAAAAAGTGCCTTGTTCTCATCCGAACATGGGGCAGACAATAAAGCGAACTTGGATTCGATGGTACGAAGCCAAGCGTTGGCGTCGAGAGGCTCATCAGCCTTATGAAACAGTGGAGGCTGGGTGCTGAGGAAGTCTTGATAATTGGCCGATAGAGGTTCATCTCGGCCTCGGGATTGCTGATGGAAGTGGCCCATCTGAGCTTGCACAAGCTGGTTGAGGAGTTCGGTTTGTCGGGCCATGACTTCATCCAAATTTGGAGGTGGCAGTGGCAGTTGCTGAGATCCACTGGCCTGATCTGCCTGGAATCCTTCCAGGGTTCCGCAAGTAGACCGAACCATCTGAAACAAAGGAGATATCCATTATTAACCATATCCTTACTCCAATTTCAGATGATATACAATTACCAAAATGTAATTCATATGCTCCATTCAATCAAGTCATTTCAGATGCGAGGATATTGAGCATGATGATAAAACACGAGATTTGGATTACTACTTGAACTACCATAAGCCATTCCATAAGTAGACATGCCACATATAACACAACAAGTGGCTCTAGATCTAAGTATACTACACACTCCCTATGTCACATCTTTCTACACTACTTACAGCTAAGACATCACCAACTGAAACCAAACTAAAAGTCATCAAAGTGGCCCACTGATGACTGACTGCCTCAAGAATGATGGGGACTGATAACAGGATCTCCGTGCTCAGAATCGATCTCGGAGACTCCTTCGATTTCTTCAGGATCTCCGTGCTTAGAATCGATCTCGGAGACTCCTTCGATTTCTTCAGGATCTTCTTCCTCTTCAGGAGCTGGTACAACAGGAGGTGCTGGCTGCTGTTGGAGTTCATGGATCTGGGCTTGGGCATCATCAACCTCGAGAATGAGGTTGTGGATCTGTTCTTGGAGAAACTCAATGATCGTGTTGTGTTGGGTGATTATCGCATCACTCTCATTGATTTGGTCTTCCCGGTGATGAATAGTCTCTTCCCGGGCAGCGATGATTTCTTCCTTCTCTGTCACCAAGCTTGAAGCTGCTGTATTTGGGTGACTTGTCGGTCAGCATTCCTAAAGTGACCTTGCGCGATACTGATCAGTTGACCCATACCGCGACGTAGTAGAAGCTGATAGTGATGCTGAACACTCATAAACCTCATAGTACCCTGAAGCGCTTCTTCTGTTGAGCCCTCCAACCTGTGACCTTCAGGGACCACCCTGAGATTCCACACAGGGTCGTTGGGATCTGTGGTAGAAAATAGTCCAATAGGCTATCCTGCAACTTCCCTAGGGTGCTGGTTGCAGAACAGATAGATAGCTTCCAAAGCTGCTCCCTCAAGCGTATCGACTATCCGATGACCCACCACATTAACATCGATGGGTTGCCATTGGGAGCGGAAGGGATGCTGAGGAATGGTCATCCTAATCGACATCGGCGAACGCCCTCCTCCTGATATTCTACTGCATCATACTGTGGAGGCTCGGTATAACTGAGCGAATGCAGTGACTCCCAAAGAAGACGAGGGAAACCCTCCCAGTGCAAGGCATTTGTATGGAGATGCCCTGCCGGATCCCAAAAGATGTTGGAAGGGGCTGCCATCTGCAACAAGAATGCAATGGTGAGACTTATTTACCTTGCTGAGAAATCACAAGATAAATGGAAGAAGATAATCAATTCTGATAACAGTAAAGATTGAAAATCAGATGGATGCCTAAGGTACTTAAGATACTCAACTTAGAACTACCACAAAAATCCTACTAACCCATTCTAGAGATAAATAGCACGCTATTGGTCCTTAATTGAACAAAACATATATTGCATTCATTTATTTTATGGTTGATTATGCATGCACGTACTATTCGATCTCACAACCAAAAACAACTGCCGAGTATTTTCGGACTTACGCAGTTAATTTCGATGGCATAATCCATACGTCTCTCACTAATAACTAGTCGGTAAGTTCTATCTGTCTTAACCTATTAATCGTGGTTAGTATACCTGCAAGAGACCACATATATATAACATGAACCTTTCATGGCAGCACGACATGAAAGCGTCCCCAAACAGTATTGTTCACTATAGAAACAGCATCTGTACAATTACCGCCGTACAGACAACGTTAACATACGTTATCGAAACAACGTATTCACGGGGGTACCACAAAATGCGGGGGTATGAACAGCGATCGCCATACCCTGCGCCGAACCATATACTCCCAATATAACCAATCCTAAGTTGATATATTGGCAGCATCTCAAGTAGGCCACTGCTTGAGAAACAGCATTCGGTTCGCATCACCGACGGGAAGGCGAACTCCCCAGTTAGCTGAGGATCCTTACCTTCTTACCTCACCACCGAAGGTGTCGTTACAGAAAGTAAAGTTGAGTTGAACATGAATTTAAGTTTTGACGAAAAGTAGTGCTGCAAGTCAGAGCTATCTATACATATATATATATTCTAGCAGCCACCTGATATTTCCCATATACATCACTTGGGCTTTGCGTTCTAACACCAACCTTAACGAATCCAATGCCTGTTATAAAATCATTTGTTGGGCAAATTTTATCCTGAAATCACTTTGTAAGAGCTACTGCAATCATAAGGATAAACCTACAGCTCTGATACCAGCTGTGGCAGAACCGCCTGAATTATTCCGGTTCAAGTACGCTAGTCATCACTATACAGCCGATAACAACTCAGCGCACTTCAAACGGAACAACCCATTGGTCTGTCGGGTCTCCGCCCGATACAACCACGGTTCAACAGGATCGAAGCAGACTTACCTCACATGAAGGTGAGTTTACAATCACAGTACAGCTCATCAACTTTTAATTTACAGATATGCAAATATTATTGCAAACCTGGTTCAAACTTAAAGTAAAACTTATACAGACAGTGTTTAAGCCGACAAGCTTAACTGCTTGTCCATGCTCACAGTGGAAGGGAAATAAACACGTGACTACACACGTTGCAAAGGTTGACACCCTGCTCAGCCCAAGGCCTGGTGTCACTCAGGAGGGTCACTGCCAGCCGGGGATGGATCCCACTCCACGGACGAGCCATGTGGAACAGAAGTTGGCCACACAGAACTATCCGTGGGGTTCTCGAAGGTTATACCTGAAAATGATTCTAGCAAGACTGAGTATTCTAATACTCAGCAAGGCTTACCCGGTGTTGGGTATACTTTAGCCCGTAACTAGACTCATGAAGGCATTATAAAGGTTCTGGGTTTATTTTCAGCTGAAAAGCAACAAAGAGTATGATCTATTTTCAAATTTTAGCTTTCATATTCTAGTTGATTATCCATTCTGGGTTAGCACCTACACTAAGCAAGCAAGGTAGAGATTACCATTCATCATGATTCTTCCATCAATAGTTACACTTTTTACTCTATGTGGCAGAAGGAATAAGCAGTCTCAATTTCCGCGGGAGACGGACGATTCTGAATCGAGTTTCAACCTTGCAAGGATAAACCTAACTCACACGCTTAGAACATCCAAAGATCGTTCCGAAGCAACCATTTGCCTTTCATTTCGGGTCGTGGAATAGGGCCACCACAAGCGACTGTAGGACCGTACGCACACCAATTGTGCAGGACGTACGCCTATAGCGCGACTACATGACCGTACTCTTGTCTGCAGTGCAGAACGCACTCCCGCACGTCGGTGCGTGAGAAAAACCAAAATACGAGTGGTGGGAGGTATGTCCACTTGCCGGGCTGATTGGTTACTAGGCTTACCGCTTTACCATATTTCACGGCATGTGGCTAGTACTTTCAAACGCTTAACCACCACTACCACTCGCTGCGACCTTAACAACTTTTATCAAAACAGATAGGGTAAACCCTTAGGTCATGATATTGCACATGACCCTGTCCATTATCTTTATAGTGATTGCAGAATTGTAAACACGCAACTCCTATATCGCGCGAGTGACAGGAAATCACTCGACTTTTACCGACCCTATTTAGCAGAGCGTCTATGCGATAAGGACTTGGGTACAATACATTGGATTTCTAAGATTTTACACAACTAGGATTTCATTCAACTCCTAGACGTAATGCAAGATATATAATAAAATAATGGAATTATAATAAATTGAAATACTGGGGGTATGCATTGGGGCTTGCCTTCTTGAGTGGGGTTGGGGGCAGGAGTGTCAGAGACTTCCGAACTTTGGTTCGGGGCTTCAATTAGATCCTCGGCAATATTTATTGGGTGTTCAGAAAACCCTTGGTCTTGTCCCAAGACCAACTCGTAGTCTCCGTCATCGAGAGTCGTTGATTCTATATGCCATGCAATAACTTAAAATGAGATGGTGCTTAAGTGTAAGACCTTTATTTCATAATAAAGTTGCAATCCAACAATTAACACATAAGAAATCATGAAATAAGAGGGTCTTACTTTTAAATTAGCATTTATACTTAAGCTATGGTGGCAGTGCTGGAATTACTGAAAACAGAGACTAAAACAGCTAAATTTGAATTCAAACTTCAAGTTTAAATTCAAATCTTAGGTAAATAAAATTATAAAGTCTTAAAAATTTAATTCTAAGCTAATTGTCAACACATTAGATTATGATAAAAAGATCTAATTAAATAAGCCTAAGGAACATGTTTAATTACTTTCACAACAATTAAAATTTCCCAAATTCAAAAGAACTTAAGCTACAAAATAGTGCTAAGTTTAAAACTTTTACACAAGCTCACACATGGCCTATAGAAGCTCCATACCAAAAATCACAATAAACAAAGCTAGCATGTGAAAGTTATGCATCCTATACCCTTTTATCTTGAGTTTAAAAATAGATTCAAAAATATTTTGTTTCAATCTAAACTTTATTAATAAAAGTTGTAGGGTTTGAAATCTAGTTTCCAACAAAATTGGTTTGATAATTTTTGGAATTTTCTACAATTTCCTATGAATTTTACAAGTCAGCAGCTTTACACACATAAAATAACACATGGGTTTACACCGGGGTCCCTGGATTCTTGCACTCAGGCCCTCACAACCGAAAAAGACATTACAGAAACGCCCTTGCCGGCTCTCGACGGCGCCCGGCGTTCCTGTCTCCGGTGTTCTCGCCGGCGGCGAGCTCCTGGCCGGAGATGGTCTGGTCCTACGTGACCTACAAGCCCTACGGTGTCCAGCAGTGGGTGACGTGCATCAAGGTCAGCGACGGAGCACGGTCGGCGGCGAGCAATGGCGGCGGCCGTGTCAGGGTGTCATCGTTCCCGGCGAGGGGCCGGCGAACATGGGGGAACAAGACGTGCGTGAGCACCGGGGGAGTGTGGGGATGCTTTCCCCCAACTTAATTTGGACAGAGGCAGGCCGGAGAGTGGTGATCGACGGTGGGGTGGAGCTCGGGTTCTCACCGGCGGCAATGGCGACCGGCGTTCTGCAGGCTAGGGCAACAGAGGGCGGTGAAGGGGTGGTGGGATCGCTTCAGGAGGATGATGTGGTGCTGACGGTGCTGCTAATCGGGGCGGAGAGGGTCTGTATCGGTGGGTCGACGGGAGGCCGAGCGGCGGCGGAGGAAGAGAGCTCGCCGGCGCTGCGGTTCGGTGATTCTGGTAGAAGAACTTGCAATTGGTTTTCTTGGTGAGCTTCAGTGGCTCGTGGGGATGCTATTCGTGCTTCGGATTGGAAGGGGGAAGCAGTGGTGGGGGCTGACGGCGGTGAGCCGGGGTCGCGGAGGAGGTCCGATGAGTGGTGGCGATCGGAGCAAGGAAAAAATGGTTGGAAAAGAAGTGTGCAATTGCCAAGATGTGTGCTAGAGGAGCTAGAGAAGACGCTCGGGGTCCAGAAGAAGAGGTGCCCGTGCGCAAGCAGGAGCTGGCGTCTCGGCGGCGTGCGTGGCGATCGCGGCGGCGCTCGGGCAGAAGCTCAGTGACGTGGAGGACGCACGGGCAGGCCAGCACGGGGTCGGGAGGGCGGCGGCACGGTAGAGGGGTGACGCATGGAACGTCGGAAGGCAGGAGGTGGCGCGGGTGATGCTGCGACGGTGAGCAGCGGCGAAGTGCAGCTCGGGCAAACGGTGGGCGACGCGGCGAGGGCAGGGGTGGCCAGCGCGAGGGCGGGAAGCGGCGGGACAGAGGTCGGGGTGGCACGTGGCAGGGTCCTGAGCGGCGCAGAGACAGCAGGGGCGGCACACATGGCCGGGAGAACGGCGGCGGTGCGCGGCAGAGAAGAACAGAGGAGAGGGAGAGAGGTAGACGAAGAGGGACCGGGTTGAAACACAGGGACTCCACTATAATGCATCAATAACTTTCAAACCAGTGCTCAAATGGAGATGGGCCCAAACGCAAAAGTGTATAGTTTTTCAAAATGTACAACTTTTCTTTAAGGTTCATCCACAGAAAAGCTAAGGATTTACAAGTAATTTGAAATTTAACAAGAGTTCCAAACTTTACATAAATCCTATTTTAAAACTACACTACACATATATCCTATGTGTAGTTTCACCTACATTTGCGATTTAAACACAAGTTTTTGACTTTTGCAAAACAACCCCCATACATTTGAATTCTACCCTTCATGCTCACCCATTTAGCACTAAAGGACCTCTAATAAAATATAATTATTTAAGTGACCCTTTTCCCTTAGCATTGAAATTTTTAAACACACTTTTACCACACTTTGCACATAACATCACACTAAAATTTAGGATGTGACCACACTAATTACCTGAGTGTCACAGACGGATCCATAGTCGACCCCATGGGGATGAAGCCCATCTGGTTAGGCTACGCGTAGCATGACCCTTTGTAGCCCTTGAACGCTCCTTCTCCTAACGTCTTGACCACCGCGTTGTGCACGGTGTGTGTCATGACCGGTGCATGGTTGATAAAAGCATGGTTCACAACCTGGTGCACCGCATCCAGCATCTTGTTCTCACGTTGGGCTTCAGTCAGGGGTTGGAGAGCAGGGAAGTCGAACTTCTTGATGACTTCACCACTCCTCGTAGCACTGAAGGACTTGAGGCACTCTCTCCTGGATCTTTCTGTAGCTTGCTGCACTTCAACCTTCTGATCCTCTTTGAGCTTGTCCTCATCGACGGGGATGTAACCATCTTCATCACTGTTGTTCTTAGTCATATTGAAGCTTCTTCTGTCCCACTGGGCGTGCCAAAAGATGTGTTGACGTAAAAATCTACACACCAGTCCTGAGAGTACTGTTCACCAAGCTCAGACCGCAAACCTTCGAACCAAGGCATGCCAGTCAATTTGACCTATAAATTGACAAGAAAAAGAACAAGGAATTAGATTTGAGAGCTTATCGGCTGGGTATTCCGAATGTCTCTCACACAACGTAATCGGCAGGCTTTGCCGATTACACGCAGCGTAATCGGCAGGCTATGGATCGATCGGCCAAATCTAGCCGATACGAAAAATGACAAATCGGTTTGGGCAACGAATTGCAAGCACGTAGCAATATAGATCGTGTAAAGGAACTACTTCGACCTATCGGCCGGATTTCAGCCGATGCAAAAAATGACAAATCAGCCCAAATAGCCGACTGCAAGCGTGTAACAATATGAAAGCTATGAATGTGCAACTTAAATAAAGCTACTTGAAAGCACCTGAAACAGATCCAAATCGGCTCTATGATATTTTAATAAAATTAAGAGATCTCGCAGCCGATTACACATGTTTCAAGGTGGGTAAATCTGATAAAAGCTAAAACAACAGGAAAAACCTATAATTCTAGCAGATATCGATAAAATATGAACTAATCTAGATGAGACAACAGCGATACGCCAGAAAGTCAAAAACTAGATGTAATTCAATAACTTTGAACAAATCTAAACGAAGTAACAGCGATGCGCTAGTTAACTAAAGCTTAGATTTACTCGATGAACGAAAACTTACTAGCAGATCAAGTTGCTTGAATGTAAGACATCCTCGATCGACTCGAAAGAACTCGCGACAAGAGAAAATAGCGAAGTGCCGACAAAGAAAGTAAATTGCGAGAGAATTGTAAAGCTTTGTTTATTGAATGTGTATCCTCCTCCTCAGGTCTCGTACCACCTATATTTATACCCTAAACTAATGAGTCCTAGTCGATTAAGGCAGGCACATATCTTGAGCAAACAGAAAGAGATTTACTAAAAACAAAACAAATGGTCCCACGACCACGTCATCCTAATCCTAATCGCATCTGGAATATTCCCTCATCACATCGGTATAGATATGATCGGCCGATCTCCAAACTGCATACACCTGTACCTCCCAAATCGGAGCCCCATGCATATCGGCATCAATAAAACTGGCTCATTACTTCATCACGCACGCTGGCTTCATTTCGCCATTTATCCTAACACGTGTCAAAAAACGGCGTCAACAATGAGTTTCGGGTCTAATGGATTGGATCGGGTGTGTTTGTTGTGAAAAATTCGGATGCGACTTTGTTTAGCGAACTTTTGCGTTAATAGCACCAGTTCGACCAATTTTGCACCGACTTTCGTGCAGTAAGGAAACGGTCCGGAACGCCCCAAAACATGAGTTTTTTGTCGAATGTAGTGGATATGGTGTGTTCGTTGTGAAAAATACTAACGCAACTTCATTTAGCGAACATGGGCGTTAATCGCACTAGTTCGGCCAGTTTTGCATCGACTTTCGTGCAATAACGAAACGGTCCGAAACACCCCAAAACATGAGTTTTGGGTCCAATAGAGTGGATCGGGTGCGTTCGTTGTGAAAAATTCTGACGCGACTTTATTTAGCGAACTTATGTGTTAATGGCACCAGTTCGGCCAGTTTTGCATAGACTTTCATGCAGTAACGACACGTTCCGAAATGCCCCAAAACATTAGTTTTGGGACGAATGGAGTGGATCAGGTGCGTTCATTGCGAAAAATTTTGACGCAACTTTGTTTAGCAAATTTGTGCGTTTATTGCGCTAGTTCAGCAAGTTTTGCATTGACTTTCGTGCAGTAACGAAACGGTCCGGAATGCACCAAAACATGAGTTTTGGGTCTAATAAAGTGGATCGGGTGCGTTTGTTCTGAAAAATTTCTGAAAGGACCAACACTAGGCCTAGAGGGGGGGTGAATAGGCCTTGTTCAAATTTTTCCTGAAAATCTTGGCAGAAAAATGTCAGCAGCCGGATGATCCGGCTCAAGGTCGGATCTTCCGGGTTCCGGATGATCTGGCCAAGAGTCGGATCTTCCGGGCGGCGGATGATCCGGCCTAAGGTCGGATCTTCCAGCCGGGAGAAAATAACCAACAACTAAATTCAAAATATACTTAACTTTTGACGATTCCCTTTTAATACAAAGTTGGTAAAAGGTATTACAAAGCCTATGCAGGAATCCAATATACGAGATCTACACTTATCTAGTAGATTGGGTCGAAACAAGCTCAAGAACGATATGAACAACAATAAGTAAATGGAGACACAAGATTTAATCCGAAGTTCACTCCACAAAGGGGTTACGTCTCTGTTGAGATGCTCACAAAGAGCCGGGCTGTCACTAGCCCCAAGTCTCTCACAATCAACCACAAAGGAGGATTGAGTTACTTACTATTGATCTCACAAAGAGAGGGGTAATACAAACTTCCGGAAGCTCAAACCACAAAGGAATGGGAGCTTACCGGCACCTCTAACCGTCTAGGAGCTGGGCTCCAAGAGTAACAAATGCAAATCGATGAATCAAAGGGTGCTTCAAGTGCTTCTTGAGATGAACAAGTGAAAGCCCATGAAGTGCTCTCTTCCCACACCCCAAATTTCACTCCCTCTCAATCCCTAGGTGAATCCTTGCAAGAATCAAGCTCTTGGATGGAGGGGAGGGTTGAAATGAATGCTGTGAAGGTGTGTTAGGTCGTGGGAAGTAGCAGCAATGAATGAGGGAGGTGAAAGGGTATAAATACTCCACCCACCTCAAGTGACCGTTATGTGTATTTCTGAGGGGTACCGGATAATCCGGTGTTAGTCCGGATCATCCGAGCAAGCAATAGAATAGGTCAAAATACACTACGCAATTCCCATGGCCGGATCATCCGGCCTAGGGTCGGATCATCCGACCCAGCACAGAGGGGAACAGCTAGGCAGACCGGATCATCCGGCCTGGGGCAGAGGAAAATTTGTTGGCAGGCCGAATCATCCGGCCCAGATGAATTTAGAAGATAGATTTTCTCAAGAAAGAATTTCATCTCAAACTGAAGCACTTTGACAACCTGGATCAATCAACAGCATCCCCCTTTATAGTACGGTGGTCCTATACTCAAATTTAAAATGAAAATCTGAATTAAATCACCAGTGAACTCCACCACCATACATATTTGAATTGGGGACCTTCTTTTCATCTTCTTCTCAATTCTTTCATTTTATTCCTGCACACAACTTCATCAAAGCATCATATCCCAAATTGTGATTGTCAAGAATCACCAAAATCAATTAGGGGCCTAGATGCACTTTCAATCTCCCCCTTTTTGGTGATTGATGACAATACCAACTTGGGCTTACTGAGGAGGAATAAAATTCATGAATTGTAAACGACAAAATGGAAGAGCTCCCCCTAAATATGTGCATGAACAACTCAAAGTGGTCTCAAATACCAATGCACATATTTATATGAACTCCCCCTAAGACTTTGCATAGAAGTGCTCAAGTGTGATGAAAATAACCGTGATGCATATGACAAGATATCCAAATCAACAAAGTGACAAATAACATTACATCATCCACACGCATCAAGCTAATAAAAAATCAAGTTCATCATCACACTAGCAAATAAGTCTTACAAATTATCAAATAAGTTAACAAAGTTCACGATCACCAAACATGACACCAATACATAGTTCTTATATGTCCAAAGATAAAGTTCGATAAGACATAAATTAAGACAGAATGACGATGATGGCACCCAAATATCACTCCCCCTTTGGTAGCAAGCACCCAAAAGGAAGCTGTTCATCAGCTCACTCGGACTCGGTCTCGTCATCGCCGCCTTCTTCCTCTTCCTCTTCATCACTATTGGCTTGACCCCCTTGGAAAGGCATCTCTTGTCCTCCATAGTCAAGCTCAACATCATCACCAAATTGATACTCTTGAGGAACATGATCATCCCAAGGATTGTAAATGGATGGTGGAGAAGGAAACTCTCGAGGCTCACGAACGGGAGAATGAGGAATATCAACTTTGGCCATTAGCTCCTTTTGCCTCCTTTCTATCTTGAGGAGTTCCTCATCCATATATCTTCTATGTTCTCGCATTTCATGTGCATTTTGGCGACACATATTGAAGCAAGCAAAAATGCCTTGAGCAATAAAGGATAACTTGCCTTTCTTGGGCTTGGAAGCCTTGCGCCCATGAGAAGTAGATGGTGGCGTAGGAGAAGGAGGAGCCGCTCGCGAAGATGATGCACCGGGAGTAAAGTTTGAAGCATAGGCACCCGGAAAGGGTCCAGAAGCAGGAATCCCCGTGCCATGACCGGCAATATGAAGAGTCTGTTCGACCTTTCCTTTGTTTGACCGATAGGCCATGTGAATGGTGTTGTGCACTATTTGAGCTGTGTTGCCGCCTTAATCATGTGAAAGATGTACAGAGCATAATGGCATGCACTAGATGAATCAGATGAACAAGCAATGATCTCATGCCAAATAAACTCCATGACAGCAAACTTGGGACGATCGGGGGCCATTTGAGCTAGTAGGTTCTTGGCTCGAGAGGATATTTTATCTGAGTCACCACCTCTAGGAGTGAGAGTGAACCTAAAGAGAGTGTTGAGCATCTTGTAATAAGGAGTGAGCCCCTTGATTTGCCCAAACACTATATCTCCATAAGCTCTATCATACATGAAGTGCATCTTGGAGGGCTCAAGTTCATTGCCTTCATGCAAGTCAACCTTGGAGTTGTCATGACCCACAATGTAGCCACCCCCATAAACTGTAGAGTCTCCAGTGTGACCAAATAAGATACTAAACTGAGCCATGTTGTATCTGAATCGCTTTCCTCCTATTGACCAATGGATGGTTCGCTCATCTTGCTCAACAAATAGTGTGGCAAAGAATTGAGCCACAACCTCTTCATTCCAATCACATCTGAAACTCATGATCTCCACAAGATCCATCTCACTGCAGCAATCATACACAGCCTCAACCACTTCCTTAACCGGTGACGACAACCTCTTCAAGTGATCCCAATCAATCCACCTCATCTCAGTGGTAACGTGCTTCTTGGTCACCTTTTCCCTCACCATCTAGATCAAAAGATTAACAAGAATTTAGGATATTAATCGAGAGAACGATATGAATTCATGAGCTTGTTGTGCATCTCAGGGCAGGACGGATGATCCGGCCTTAGTTCGGATGATCCGGTAGCCGGATCATCCGGCCCACCATCGGGTCATCCGGCCCTGCTCGGGGATGAACTCCAAATTCATGAATCCGAGAAACTAGCCCACCAAAATGTATGAAACTCTAGGCATGATCTCTAGATGGGTAAAGAAGATGATTCACCGGAGGAAATCGCCTAAGACATCCTACATTGAGAGATCGGGGCGAAAGGATTTTGAAAGAAATACCTTTGAGTTTCCCGTGCGATCTGAAACAAAGTTTCGGAGTAATGCCGGATCTTCCGATGTGGAGGAAGCAAGGCACAAGAGGGCACGAAGAAATCTTGGTTGGGTCAAAAAATCGCCGCGCAAGATTTGGAGAGAAAAGGGGCCGGCGGATGAAGGAAGAGGTGATGCTTAGGGTTCCAAACGGTCGGTTCCTTATATAGGTGAAGTGCCAGGGCCGGATCATCCGGTGTAAGGCCGGATGATCTGACGGCTAATAGAGACACATGACTGGAGAGGCTGGATCATCCGGTGTAGGGCCGGATGATCCGGTACGTAACAGAGGCAACCCGGACGAAGGGGCTGGATCATCCGGTATAGGGTCGGATGATCCAATGGTCGACAGAAGATAACAGAATAGAGAGTCGGATGATCCGGTGTAGGGCTGGATGATCCGACTTCCACCAGAGATAAAAGCCTAGGTGGTGTTGATTTGAGGAGTTTGATCCGACGAAAATGATTGGAAGTATGGACATATAAGACCCTTTACTTAAAATGATCAGCCACATTCATCATTTCATAACTATGATCATTTGAGCCAAGAAAAGATCCAAAGATCTCAACACCAAAGATTTTTGAAAAACTCACACAAAAGAATTTTTCTTAGTCTAAGCATCAATACAAGGTGTGTACAACAAGTCAAGCCAAGTTACGAGAATCCAAGATATTTAGCTCACTCCTCAAAGAACAAAACCTTTGCTCATCGAGAGGCTTTGTGAAGATATCGGCTAGTTGTTTTTCGGTTCCTACATGACTTAGTGCGATATCTCCTTTAGCTTCGTGGTCTCTAAGAAAATGGTGTCTTATGTCAATATGCTTGGTTCTTGAGTGTTGGACCGGGTTGTTGGCTAGTTTAATGGCACTCTCATTGTCACACAAGAGAGGAATCTTTTTGTACTCACAACCGAAATCACTCAAGGTTTGCCTCATCCAAAGCAGTTGAGCACAACAAGCACCGGCTGCAACATACTCGGCCTCAGCGATGGATAGTGTGACACTCAGGTAAATAGCATGGTCACACCCTAGAGTTTTGGTATGTTTTTATGTGCAAAGTATGGAAAAGGTGTGTTTAATATGTGCAATGCTAAGGAAAAGTGTTGTTTATATAATTATTTTTAACTAGAGGTCCTTTTGTGCAAAATGGGTGGATATGGAGGGAAAAGTTCAAAAGTATGAGGGTTGTTTTGCAAAATATGGTGACTTTTGGTTAAATTGCAAAAATATGAGAAATTACCCTTGGATATATGTGTAAAAGTAGTTTTATCTATAGGATTTACATAAAGTTTGAAAATATTATTAAGTTTATAGTATCTTCAAAACTGTTGCTCAACTACAGATGAACCTTAAAGAGAAGTTGTAGAGTTTGAAAAACTATGAACTTTTGCTTTTTGGACCATCTCCATTTGAGCACTGGTTTAAAAGTTATAAGCTCTTTACAGTGAAGTCCTTGTGTTTCTTTGGTTTTGCAAAATAGTCCTCGGCTCCATTCTTCCCCCTTCTTCCTCCCTGAGCCCCTGCTCCTCTGCTCTGCGCCTCTGCTCATCTGGCTCTCCTGCCGCCGGTGCAATGCGCCGCTCCTGGCCGCCGCCCTCCACCTCCAGCTTCTCCCTCGCCCACGTGTCTTCTCGCCATTCCCCCACCGCCCTAGCCCCCTCTGCTGGCGCCTTGCCCGAGCGCCACGCCGCCTGCGGTCCTGCAAGCACCGCCCGCCGGCGCCTCTGCCGCCGCCGTGCTCCTCTAGTTCTTTTCCCCTGTAACGGCTCAAAATCGACGCATTACTTGCTCTCGCCTCCCTCCTCTCTCCTAATTGCCTATAAAGGGCTGTCCGGCCCTGCTCGCGCGCGCCTAGTACCCCGCCGCTCCTCCATTTGCGCCGATGAGCCCCTGCCGCTGTGGGACTTCCTCCTCCACCCTCTCCCTCCCCAAACTAGTAGCATCTTCAGCTTCCCCGGCCCCCACTGCACCTCCCCAGCCCGGCCCCTCCTTCCCCCGGACGCCGGAGCGCCGCCACCGCCGCTCGCCCCCGGCCGCCGGCTCGGTCTCCCATGGACAGCCCACCTCCGGCCACCTCAAGCCCCTCCAAGACCACCGGTGGGTAGCCTAAGATCCCCTCGTGCTCTCCCTCCCCTTGCTCCTCACCGCCGGCGAGCCCTGTGGCCGGAATTTGGCCGGACCCGAGCTCCCACCGCCGGCCATAGTCATTGGACCCAATTGCATCGATTGCCTTCTTTCCAGGGGGTTCTTTGTTAAATCTAAGGACTGATTGGTAAAGGGATGGTTATTATTTCATGTGGGTGTATTTTCTGTCTTACAAAATTCGTAGCAATTCACAGAAAAATCCAAAAATGGCAAAATTAGTTTTGTTGGAAACTAGATTTCAAACCCTATAACTTTTGTTAATGAAATTTAGTTTGAAACAAAATAATTAAGGGGTAGTTTATACTTAACTTTTATATTTCTTGCTTTGTTGCTTATGAATCTTTGGCATGTATGCTCTATAAGCTATATGTAACCTTGTGTTAAAATTTTCAAACTCAAATTTGTTTCAAACTTAACTTCTTTTGATTTAGGCTTTTTGAATTTGAAATGTTAGCTAAACATGTTGTGTAAACCTTTTTGGTTAAGATCTCTTGCCCTTCTCTAAGGTGTTAATGTTTAGTGCCTTATTTCCAAAACTTTATGATCTTATTACTTAAAGTTTTGAAATTAAATTTGGGTTTAAATTCAAATTCAATTTTAAATATTTTAGTTCTTGTTTGCAACAAATTCAGCAATATCTTTATGATTCCTTTATAAATAGTGTTTTAAACCTAAACCCTCTTTATTTTATGAGCTTTTGTGTGATAACTTGGTAAGTTATAACATTTGAAATATAAGATCTTAAATTTAAATCTTACCTTACTTAATTTATTGCATCTCATATAGAATCAACGACGCTCAACGACGGGGACTACGAGTTGGTCTTAGGACAAGACCAAGGCTTTTCAGAAGACCCAGCGCAAGTCGTCGAGGGACTAACTGAAGCCCCGAACCCAAGTTCGGAAGCCTCTGACACTCCTACCCCCAACCTCACTCAAGAAGGCAAGCCCCGGTGCATAACCCAATATTTCAAATTATTATATTATGCAATCTTATACATTATATATCTTGCATTACGTCTAGGAGTTGAAATGACACCCTAGTTGCATGATATCTTAGGAATCCAATGTATTGTACCGAGTCCTTATCGTTTAGATGCTCTGCTAAATAGGACCGGTAAAAATCGGGTGATTTCCTGTCACTCGCGCGATATAGGAGTTGCTTGTTTACAATTCTGCAACCACTATAAGGATGACGGACAGGGTCATGTGTTGTATCATGACCTGAAGGTTTACCCTGTCTGTTTTGTTAAAAGTGGATAAGGTCGTAGCGTGTGGTAGTGGTGGCTAAGCGTTTGAAAGTACTAGCCACATACCGCGAAATATGGTAAGCGGTAAGCCTAGTAACCAATCGGCCCGGCAAGTGGACATACCTCCCACCACTCGAATAATTTGGTTCTTCTCACGCACCGACGTGCGGGAGTACGTTCTGCATGGCAGACAGGAATACGGGTTTTGTAGTCGCGCTACAGACGTATGTCCTGCACACATTGGGTGCGCGTACGGTCCTACAGTCGCTTGTGGTGGACCTGATCCACGACCTGGAATGAAAGGCAAACGGTTGCTTTGGAACGATCGTTGGATCTTCCAAGCGTGTGTGTTAGGTTTACCTTGCAAGGTTTAAATTCGATTCGAATCGTCCGCCTCTCACGAGGACTGAGACTGCTTATCCCTTTTACCACAGAGAGTAAAAAGTGAATTGTTGAGAAAGTAATCTTGATGAATGATAATATCTACATTGCTTGTCTAGTGCAGGTGCTTACCTAGATAACTAATCAAACTAGAATCTGAAAGCTAAAACCTGCAAATAGAATATACTCTTAGATGCTTTTCAGCTAAAAATAACCCAGGACCTTACAATGCCTTCATGAGTCTAGTTACGGGTTAAAGTATACCCAAACTCGGGTAAGCCTTGCTGAGTATTAGAATACTCAGCCTTGCCAATATCTGTTTCAGGTATGACCTTCGAGAATCCCACGGGCACCCCTGTGTGGCCAACGTCCGTTCCTTTTGGCTGGTCCGTGGAGTGGGACCCGTCCCCGGCCGGCAGTGACCCTCCGGAGTGACACCAGGCCCTGGGCTAAGCTTGGTGTCCGCCTTTGCGACGTGTGTAGTCGCGAAAACTTTTCTTTCCGCTGTGAGTTTGGACAAGCTGTTATGCTTGTCAGTTTGAACATGGATTGTATAAGTTTACTTATGTTTGAACCCAGTTTGTATAATGTATGAATGTCTGTAAATCAAAAGTTGATGAGCTATTCTGTGATGTGAACTCGCCTTCGTGCGATGGTAAACCTGCTTCGATCCTGTTGCACCGTGGTTGTATCGGGCGGAGACCCGACAGACCAAGGGGTTGTTCCGTTTGAAGTGCGTTACGCTGATTGCAGTTGTACAGTGATCATTAGCGCACTTGAGCCGGAATAATTCAGGCGGTTCTGCCACAGATAGCGCAATGAAATTTTGTTTCTTAGAACTCCAAGACACCAAGGACCGATCAAGAAATTAGCAAGTCCTTGTTGTACTCTTTCGATCTACCTTGCAGCCAGCATAATCCGAATCGGAGTAGCCAAGTAGGTCAAAAGTGGAGCCCTTGGGATACCATAAGCCAAGGTTTGGAGTATGTACTAAATATCTGAAGATTCTTTTAACAGCCACTAAATGACATTCCTTAGGATTGGCTTGAAATCTTGCACACATGCACACAGTAAGCATAATATCCGGGCTAGATGCACAAAGGTAAAGAAGAGATCCAATCATGGAGCGATATACCTTTTGATCAACCGGTTTTCCATCTTCATTGAGATCAAGATGTCCATTTACAGCCATAGGAGTCTTGATGGGCTTAGCATTTGCCATGTCAAACTTCTTGAGCATATCACTTGTATACTTGGTTTGACATAAGAAAGTTCCGTTCTTCAATTGCTTGATTTGAAACCAAGAAAGAACTTCAATTCACCCATCATGGACATCTCAAACCTCTTTGTCATGATTCTACTAAATTCTTCACAAAACTTTTTATTAGTAGAACCAAAGATAATATCATCAACATAAATTTGGCAAACAAATAAGTCCTTGTCTACTTTTTGAATGAAGAGAGTAGAATCAGCTTTGCCCATTTTAAAGCCATTCTTAAGAAGAAGTTCCTTAAGGCATTCATACCATGCTCTTGGAGCTTGCTTGAGCCCATAGAGCGCCTTATGGAGCTTGTACACATAATTGGGAAATCGAGGATCTTCAAAGCCCGGAGGTTGCTCTACATATACCAACTCGGAGAGAGGTCCATTTAAGAATGCACTCTTCACATCCATTTGATATAGCTTGAAGTCATGATGGGCGGCATAGGCTAGAAGAATACAAATGGACTCAAGCCTAGCCACCGGAGCATAAGTCTCACCAAAGTCTAGACCTTCTATTTGAGTAAAACCTTTAGCAACCAATCTAGCCATGTTTCTTGTGACAATGCCATGCTCATCTTGCTTGTTCCGGAAAACCCACTTTGTACCAATTACATTTTGCTTGGGCCTTGGAACCAACTCCCAAACTTCATTTCTTGTAAAGTTATTCAGCTCTTCTTGCATTGCAATGACCCAATCCGTATCACCAAGAGCATCTTCTACCTTAAGAGGTTTCAAAGAGGAAACAAACGACTAACATGCACAAAAATTTACTAAACGTGAACGAATAGTTACCCCTCTTTGAATACTCCCAAGGATATTATCAACGGGATGATCCCGTTGAATACTTTGATGAACTCTTGGGTGAGGGATTATTGATTGGAGTTGAATAGGCTCATCATCATCGCCCTCATCATGAGAACCATCAACTTGAGCCTCTTCACCACTAGCTCCCCCTTGATCATTGCCACAATCATGATCGTCACCATGAGCTTGATCTTGATCTTGAGAAGAACTTGGTGGTTCAACTCTTGTTGATGATGATGAATTAAGATTAGGACAAATATTCGGAGCTTGGGTTTCCGCTTGCTCTTCTTCTTGATCTTTATGAGGTCTTACTTCTCCTAGACCCATCTTTAAGATGGATTGGTTTGGTGGCTCTTCATTACCTACAAGGTCATTTTCAACTTTCTCTACTTGAGAGCCGTTTGATTCATCAAATTTCACATCTACCGTGACCTCAACACACCCGGAGGTTTTGTTGAAGACACGATAGGCATGTTCGTTAGTACCATAACCAAGTAGAAAACCTTCATCGGCCTTAGGTGCAAACTTAGAACTTTTGGTTTTCTAGTTAAGAATATAACACTTGCAACCAAAGACTCTAAAGTAATGCACCTTTGGCTTATTACCGGTGAGGATCTCATATGGAGTCTTGCCCAAGTACTTTTGAAGATAGAGACGATTCACGGCATGGCAAGCCGTATTAATTGCTTCGGCCCAAAATGAATCCGGAGTCTTGTATTCATCAAGCATAGTTCTAGCCATCTCAATAAGAGTTCTATTCTTCCTTTCAACAATGCCATTTTGTTGAGGAGTATAAGGAGCTGAGAGCTCATGCTTGATCCCTTCTTCATCAAGATATTCCTCCACATTGAGATTCCGAAACTCCGAACCATTATCACTTCTAATATTCTTAATCTTCAATTCAAACTCATTTTGTGCTCTTCTAATGAACTTTTTGATAACCCTTTGACCTTCACTTTTATCTTGCAAGAAGTATACCCAAGTGTATCTAGAGAAGTCATCCACAATCACAAGACCATATTTATTCCCACCAATACTAACATAAGCAATTGGACCAAATAAATCCATATGAAGTAGTTTCAAAAGTCTTGAGCTAGTCAATATGTTCTTGGATGGATGAGGAGCACCAACTTATTTCCCGGCTTGGCAAGCACTACATAACCTATCTTTCTCAAAAGTAACATTTGTTAGTCCTAGGATGCGCTCACCCTTTTGAAGTTTGGCCAAGTTCCTCATGCCAACATGGGCAAGCCGGCGATGCCAAAGCCAACCCAAGCTAGATTTTGCCACTAAACATGTCTTAGGTTCCACTTTAGTAGTTGTGAAATCAACTAAATAAAGTTTTCCCTTTAAATGACTTGTAAAAGCAATAGAGGAATCCTCCCTTCTCAAGATGGTCACACCCTCATTAGTAAAGAGACAATTGTAGCCTTTCTCACAAAGTTGTGAAACGGACAACAAATTGTACCTCAAAGTATCCACTAAATAAACATTAGTAAGTGATGAATCTTTTGAGATAGGGATATCACCTTGACCAACAACATCACCATAATTATTATCACCAAACATTATTCTCTCAATAGGCGAGTCATATTCTTCAAGATTAGTAAACATTTTCTTCTCTCCGGTCATATGATTTGAACAACTGCTATCTAGCAACCATGTAGGACCACCGGAGGAATATGCCTACAAAACAAATCAAATCTTGATTTTAGGTACCCAAATGAGGTTGGGTCCGTGAGGGTTAGACCGAGACATCTTGGGTAGCCAAACACTTCTCATCATTTTTTTGGCATGAGCACCAACATACTTGACCACCATCTTTCCATTTTGATCCCACATGACCGTGAAATCAATTGTGTAGTTGGAAGATGGTTTGCGCTCAATGATTTTCTCTTTTTCCTTGAGATTGGTTGAGTCCTTGGCAACCTTGCTAAGAATCTTAACCAAGGGCTTTGCTTCAATGTTGTTCACCCTTGACGCACCATGAGCAATGTTCAACAACTCTCCAAGATTAGTGCATCTCTTGAACAAGGGCACCTCATATCCATTTATTTTTCTTGTGCCATTTGATCTTCCACCTGGTGTGAATCCGAGTCCATCCTTAATACTAGGATATCTCTCGGCCTTATATGCCGGATGTGACTCGAATACACTCTTACCTTTGGCTTTACTCATGTCAACCAACTTGTTCAAATCCCTAATTTGAGCATCTTTCGTTTTGACTTTTTCTTCTAGCTTAACAAGGTTAGTTACACAAGATTTGATATCAATTGAATAACATCTTGAGCAACCTTCACTAGTGGAGACATTTGGATCATGAGTTGTTTGGGAGTTGGTTTTGGCATTTTTCAAAAGAGTATCAAGGTTAGCTTCAAGATCTTTATATTTGACCTCTAGGCTTGAATACCTTTCTTGAAGCTCACTATGTGCATTCTTTAGATTAATAAAAGAGTCATTAATCAAAGATGATTCCTTAGATATCCTCTTAAGTGAGTCATTGGCACTTGACAAGTCAAGTGTCAATTTATCAACCTTCACCTTTTCCTCAACTAGAGTTTTCTTAAGGGCAAGGTTTCTTTCCTTTTCAAGGATAAGCAAGTCTTCTTGCCTCTCGAGAGTCTCTTTTCTCTTTTCCAATTTCTCCATTAGTTTTTTAATTTGTTTATAGCTCTTTTTGCCAAACTCATTTATCATGTTTCTTTCTAGTTCGGCCTCCTCTTCATCTAGGTTATTTTCTATGTCACTAGATGTTGAGGGAGTAGATGATGGAGGAGCGGAAGCATTTAATACCTTGGTCCCTTGAGCCATAAGGCAAATGGAAAATTCATCATCACTTTTGGAGTAGTTGTTGAAGAGTATTTGAGTTGGTGCAGGGGCTTGAATAGCAAGAGTTGCTACTTCTTTGTCGGAGTCATCACTTGACTCCCAACCTTCACCAACATGAGCATTGCTATGTTTTTTCTTGTATTCCTTGCTCTTCTCCTTGTACTTCTTCTCTTTATCATGGTACTTGTCTTTTGACTTATTGTCCTCCTTGTCATTTTTCTTGTGAGGACAATCGGTGATGTAATGACCTTTCTCACCGCACTCATAACATCTTCTTTGGTGAACCGGCTTCTTGTCACCTCTTCTCTTCATGAACTTCTTGAAGTTCTTCACCATCATGGAGGTCTCTTCATCGGTGCTACCATTGTCACTTGAATCTTCCTTCTTCTTTGATTTTGAGGTCTTCTCTTGTGACTCATTCTTCTTGCTTGGTTCGGCCTTTAGAGCAATTGCCTTGACTTCACTTTGTTCAATTGATTTGGACACATCCAAGTTGTTCATCTCATGGAATTGCAACTTGTGAACAACTCCATGGGTAGCATATGCTTAAATTTTCTCTTGTCTCTAATCATAGTTGCAAGCATTGGATTCTTCGGAGCATATGCTCTAAGCATTTTCTTGGTGACTTTGTGCTCATCCCAATCCTTACTACCAAGCATCCTTATCTCGGTCACAAGAAGCTTCAAGCGATCATGAATTTCTTTAAGACTTTCATCCTTCTTCATGACAAAGGATTCAAGTTCCCCTTGAAGAACATCCAACTTTCCCTCCTTGACCACATCCGTTCCTTCATGAGACAATTGGAGTGTATCCCAAATGTCCTTTGCAATTTCAAGCTCTCTTATCTTGTTGTATTCATATGAGCTTAGAGAGCTTCGAAGAACCATCACGGCTTGAGCATTTCGGAAGAAGTCATGTTCTTGCTCTTTTGTGTGAGGGGGCTTGGCATTAATGTCCATACCTACAACCACAATTGTCCAAAGCGAGGGATGAAGACCATATAAGTACATTTTCATATCATCGCTCCAACGAGCATAGTCACTCCCATCAAAGTGAGGAACTTTTCCCATTGGAACTGATGTAAAAGCAAGGTTAGCGGGATCAAGAGTTTTATGAGAGGAAGAAGTCTCATATGAATGTGACACCGCGTGAAGTCCTGCAAGGATTTCTTTCTCCTTCAACTTCTTCTTGAGAAGCTTATGTGCTTTCTTCTCGGCTTGTTTGGCAATCTTCTTTCTTATCTTCTCACTTCGTTTCTTCTTCTTCTCCAATTCCTCCAAGCTCTCATCAACATCGCTTATAGCGAAGTCATCATCATCATCTGAGCATGATTCCACAATCACATGTTCTTTCTCGGAGGATGCACCAATACCAGAGTTATCACCGATCCCGACCATAGTGTGTTTCCCTTAGCGGTTAAGCCTTAATCAAGGGATTAGGCTCTGATACCAATTCAAAGGACCAACACTAGGCCTAGAGGGGGGGTGAATAGGCCTTGTTCAAATTTTTCCTGAAAATCTTGGCAGAAAAACGTCAGCAGCCGGATGATCCGGCTCAAGGTCGGATGTTCCGGATTCCAGATGATCCGGCCAAGGGTCGGATCTTCCGGGCGGCGGATGATCCGGCCTAAGGTCGGATCTTCAGCCGGGAGAAAATAACCAACAACTAAATTCAAAATATACTTAACTTTTGATGATTCCCTTTGAATACAAAGTTGGTAAAAGGTATTGCAAGCCCTATGCAGGAATCCAATATACGAGATCTACACTTATCTAGTAGATCGGGTCGAAACAAGCTCAAGAACGATATGAACAACAATAAGTAAATGGAGACACAAGATTTAATCCGAAGTTCACTCCACAAAGGAGTTACATCTCCATTGAGATGCTCACAGAGCCGGGCTGTCACTAGCCCCAAGTCTCTCACAATCAACCACAAAGGAGGATTGAGTTACTTACTATTGATCTCACAAAGAGAGGGGTAATACAAACTTCCGGAAGCTCAAACCACAAAGGAATGGGAGCTTACCGGCACCTTTAACCATCTAGGAGCTGGGCTCCAAGAGTAACAAACGCAAATCGACGAATCAAAGGGTGCTTCAAGTGCTTCTTGAGATGAACAAGTGAAAGCCCACGAAGTGCTCTCTTCCCACACCCCAAATTTCACTCCCTCTCAATCCCTAGGTGAATCCTTGCAAGAATCAAGCTCTTGGATGGAGGGGAGGGTTGAAATGAATGCTGTGAAGGTGTGTTAGGTCGTGGGAAGCAGCAGCAATGAATGAGGGAGGTGAAAGGGTATAAATACTCCACCCACCTCAAGTGACCGTTATGTGTATTTCTGAGGGGTACCAGATCATCCGGTGTTAGTCCGGATCATCCGAGCAAGCAACACTACGCAACTCCCATGGCCGCATCATCCGGCCTAGGGTCGGATCATCTGACCCAGCACAGAGGGGAACAGCCAGGCAGACCGGATCATCCGGCCTGGGGCAGAGGAAAATTTGCTGGCAAGCCGGATCATCCGGCATAGGGCCGGATCATCCGACCCAGATGAATTTAGAAGATAGATTTTCTCAAGAAAGAATTTCATCTCAAACTGAAGCACTTTTGGCCCAGCCAAATTATGGCGATAACACATGCCCCCCTGGTTTTGGCAATAATCATTCCGAAACCATCTTTTTCTTTCCCATCACCTCGCCTCTTCGTCTTCCAAAATCCGTACGCGCGTGCCGCTTCCACTTCCACAGGATGTGACTACTCTGCATCTATCTCCTTTGAAACCGCCACGGTGCCGATTCATATTCCCCCCTGACTTCATAAGCCTGCCCCCGGTAGTTTTCTTTTTACTCATCCCCTTCCTTCAGCCATTAGCAACCGCACCAATAGGCCCTTCCTTCTCTCGTAATGGCTTCTTCTTCCTCTGCTTCCTCCGCCATTTCCCTCGAGTCTGAGTCCACTCGAGAAGCAACACTAGAGTATGACCCCATCGCCGCCTACGAGGCCTACGCTCCTCTGCATTGGGATGAAGAGGAGTGGGACTTCCAGACTTGGTCAGAGGATGATGAATCCCTAACTGACGGTGAAGATCTCCAGCTTCTTCTCGGTGGGGAGCTGGATGAAGATGACGAGGACAACATATCCTGGGAGGGAGACTTCTTTTCCTCGGAGGAAGAAGTCAATACCTCATCAACTGAGGAGGACTCGATGGTAGGAGGCTTCCTGCTTGGCGTGTCGTCGGAAGATGATGACGATGATGACGATGAAGAGGCCGAAGACAGCAACAGCTATAGCAGCGATAGCGGCGGAGACGATGGCAGTAGCGATGATGATAGCAGCGGCACCAGCGCGACTACTCCAATCAAGCGCCACAAAGTTTCAGGCACCTACTAGTGGTAGATCGTAGGATCAAGCCGATAGATCGGCTCTAGGAGCAATCGGCTCCCCTTTTGTAATAACCATCCCTATGAAGGGAATCTTATGTTTAGACAACAACTGCTGAGAAGCTGATTCACCGGGAGCCGATGGTAACGCATCAGTTCCTTTCCTTAAAGTGCCGATCCGGATCTGAGTCAATTCTCAAATCAATTCTATTTTTCTGCTTAAATCCGGAACTTTCCCAAAATAAATCTACACGGGTTCCCCAAATCCAAGTTGCGCTCCAAAAACCCTTTGCTCATAAATCCAATCGCAAAAACTTGGACTAAAGCCTTAGAGCACGCACTCGACACTTGCACAACAAACCCTAGATCTAGTTTCCAGGCTTTCAATCTTCGTTGGGGCTTCAGATGGCAGAATCTTCGAATGCTGATGCAGGCGTCCTTGGTCTGAAGGTAAAACTCCGACCTTCACTAATTTAATGAAGTAATTATTCGATCCCTTGAAGCATTAAATGATCCCTTCTGGCTATTTGGCTCTTATTGATTCTTCAGGTATTAGATTTTCTTTTGCCGCATCCTTCTTCCCCTAATTCCTTTTGTCTCGGGCCTTGTTCTTTCGAGAGTCCAGTAGATCTGATGTCCTGTGAGGCTAACAGAATCCCATTTGTAAGCCAAGACATAGATTTAGATTCCTGGGTCGACAGCCTACGTGCCTGGCCAAATCCTCTCGAGTGCTGGGTGTCCTGGTACAACAGAGTTGCAAAAACCTACCAGCCCACATGGGAAGCCATAGGGATAGCTGATGCTCTATCTCTGTCTTTATCCCCTCTTGAGAAGAATGAAAACCTCCTGAAGACCATCGGCTACTTTTGGTCTGATGCCTTGAACTGCTTCTTATTTGGCCATGGGCCGATGACTCCAACCCTTCTGGATGTGGTGATGATTACTGGTTTGAACATCTCATCACCCTGCCCCTCTGCCTTCAGACTGCCTGAGGTCCCCTTCAAATTGTCCTCCAAAACAGAGTGCACAAACTGGGGTGCATACCTGAACCAGCACATCAAAACCAAAGGCCCTGTGACTGAGAAGGAACATACGGCCTTTCTGAATCTTTGGTTGGAACACTTCATGTTTTGCTGTCCTTCCCTTGCCCCAACCAAGAACTATCTCCCCCTAACATATGAACTGGCCAAAGGTAGTACTGTTGGCCTTGGTAAGTTGTTCCTTGGGGAACTCTATAGATACCTTCACCTGATGTCTTCAAGCCTGCTATCCCAAAAGAAACTCAGAACCGGTGGTCCCTGGTGGTTCATCCAGTTATGGGCTCACCTATATTTTCAGGACCACATACCCAACTTCCCTGTTCTGGCCAATAACTCCTTACCAGATCAGAGTGGAAGGCAAATTAGGTGTACCAGCTTCGGCCAGGCTCTGTACAGTCTTCCTGATAGCAAATTCAAACCCTCAGATGCCTCAAGCTAGTTTAGGGTATTTTACAGAGGTCTGGACAAACCTATCTTCCTTCCTTATACTGATTCTGAAATCTTCGAGAACCCAATCACCTTCAGATTGGCTGATTTTCCCGATGATGATAGCACTCGGCATTTATACTCTATCATGATTCGCCCTTGCTTTCTTCCAGTTGGCATGAGCACCTCAACAGAATCATCAAGCCAGGTTATGAATTTTACCAGCCAGTTGTAGTAGCCTGGCAGTTTGGTCTCGGGCAAGTTCCCCCCCCCCCCCCCCACTTCTTCCTTCACCATTTGATAATAAGCAGAGCTGATTTGCCCGATAATCTCACCAGCCAAAGATGTTATAGGCTATTCTCTGATCTTCACCTTCCAATCCCCATCGACTTATCATTCACTTCTTTGGCTATTGGCTTCGAGAGTTGGTGGTCGATGTGGAAGACTCACATCTTCTAGAAGGCCTTGGGGCCAATGTGATAGAGCCGGAGTGCCCGATCTTTCAGCGAGTGGGAATAATTTTGACTTGATGGAAGTAGAACCTCACGATCCGACTACGATGAGCGAACCCGAAGCGCCAATGCAATCGTTGAATAACTGTATATCACCTAAAATTAGGAGTAAGAATATGGTTGATAATAGATATCTCCTTTGTTTCAGATGGTTGGAGCTACACGTGGAACCCTAGAAGGTTTGCGGCCAGACCAAGCTAGCGGTTCCCAGCAACCACCACCGGCCCTGCCAAATCTAGCAAAGGTCATGGCCCAACAGACGGAAACTCCTTAACCAGCTAGTGCAGGCTCAGATGGGCCAATTTCATCACCAGTCCCGAGGTCGTGATGAACCCCCATCGGCTAGTTACCAAGATTTTCTCAGCACCCAACCTCCGTTGTTCCATAAGGCAGAGGAGCCCCTCGATGCCGACGCCTGGCTCCGCACTGTGGAGTCTAAGTTTGCACTGTTATCTACCCCGTGTTCAGATGAGAACAAGGCGCTCTTCGCAGCCCAACAACTTCGCGGCACTGCCCGCATATGGTGGGACCATTACCATGCCATGCAGCCGGCTGGTCATGTCATCACCTGTGATGAATTCCAGACCGCTTTCAGAGCGCACCACATTCCTGAAGGACTCATTGAGTGAAAGCTCAATGAATTTCTGAATTTGACTCAGGGAACCCGCACTGTCATGCAATATGCACACGTCTTCAATAACTTGTGCCAATACGCGGGTTATCATGCAGACACTGATGCCCGTAAGCGAGATTGTTTCCGTCGAGGCCTGAACACCAAGCTTAAGGAACAATTGAATTTGGTTAAGGCTGACACCTTCAATGAGTTGGTCAATATGGCCATCACCCAAGAGGACTGCATCTCAGCCCACCGGGCAGAAAAGAAACGGAAGACACCCACTGGACCCTCAACGGCGCAACCGCCAAGGTACCGGTTGGTCCTGAACACTGCTACCTGAGCACCGCCCCGAAACAATCTGCCAGGCCGATGAGTAGCCAGGCCACCCCAGCAAGCTCAATTCAATCGGCCACCGACACCACCACCCCAGCAACAACAACAGCAAGGCCCATAGCCGAGCTTTCCGCCACCCAACCAAGGAAACAACAATTATCGTTGTTTCAACTGCGGCAGCCCGTCCCACTTCATTAAGGATTGTCCTCAACCCCGGAAATCTTTCCAAGGGCAAGCATCCAAACCCAACCACAAGGGCAAGAAGCAAGTGGTCCAAGTCCGCTAGGGGAGGGTGAATTTCACAACTCTCTCCGAATTCCCCGAGGGTGCGCCAATAATGACGGGTACTTTCTCTATCAACCATCAACCCGTGGTTATACTTTTCGATTCTGGTGCAACCCATAGTTTTATCAGTGCCAAATGTGGGACCTAAGTAGGCTTGGATTTCTATCCTACTCAAGGAGCCTATATGATAGTGACTCCTGGCGGTAAAATTTCATCAAATCAAATTTGTAGAAGGGTGCCAATTCAGATGGGTAGCAATCTGATAAAAATAGATTTACTGTTATTGGACCTAGAAGGAATGGATGTTCTCCTAGGCATGGATTGGATGACTAAGCACCAAGTGTCCTTGGATATCTCTTCCCGAGCTGTGGAGATAGATTCACCCGATCATGAAACTACTATTCTCTATCTTTCACAACGGGAATGCAATAATTCTTGTGCCTATGCCGTAGTAGGGATTAAGTTAAAGGACATCCCTATTATCTGCGAATATCCAGACGTCTTTCTAGATGATTTACCTGGAATGCCCCCGGACCGAGATATTGAATTTGTCATAGAACTACAACCCGGCACAGCCCTTATATCTAAGAGGCCCTATCGTATGCCACCCAATGAACTGGCCGAGTTAAAAATCCAACTCCAGGACCTCCTCGATAAGGGTTTCATCCGTCCGAGTGCTTCACCATGGGGTTGTCCAGCCCTATTCGTGAAAAAGAAAGACAATAGCTTAAGGCTATGTGTAGATTATCGTCCCCACAATGCGGTAACCATCAAAAACAAGTATCCTCTGCCCTGCATTGACATTCTATTCGATCAGTTAGACGAAGCTAAGGTATTCTCTAAGATTGATCTTCGTTCCGGCTACCATCAAATCAAAATCAGGTCAAGTGACATTCCAAAAACAGTCTTTTCTACCAGATATGGACTCTACGAATATCTGGTCATGTCATTTGGTCTTACCAATACCCCAGCATATTTCATGTATCTCATGAACTCTGTCTTCATGCAAGAACTCGATAAATTTGTTGTGGTGTTCATTGATGACATTCTGATCTATTCCAAGAATCCGGAAGATCATGCGAAATATCTCCATGTTGTCCTTCAAAATTTGAGAGACCATCATTTATACGCCAAATTCTCTAAATGTGAGTTTTGGCTAGATACTGTAAAACTTCTGGACCATACCATCTCCAGTGATGGTATATCCGTTGATCCCAGTAAAGTGCAGGAAGTGATGGATTGGAAACCTCCAACATCAGTCCATCAAATCCGTAGTTTTCTTGGTCTTGCTGGCTATTATCGTCGTTTCATTCCTGACTTCTCAAAAATAGCCAAGCCTATGACTGAACGATTAAAGAAAGGAGTTAAATTCTCCTGGGATCAGAAATGCGAAGATGCATTTCATACCCTCAGAGCACATCTTACCACTACCCCAGTTTTAGCTCAACCTGATGTCTCAAAGCCTTTCGACATCTATTGCGATGCTTCGGGAATCGGACTTGGTTTTGTACTTATGTAGGACAACCAAGTGATTTCTTATGCATCACGAGCGCTCAGGACTCATGAATAGAATTATCCTACCCATGATCTTGAACTCGCAGCTGTCATCCATGCACTTAAAATCTGGAGACATCATCTGATGTGTACAAAATGTCATATCTATACTGACCACAAAAGCCTCAAGTACATCTTCACGCAAGCAGATCTAAATATGAGGCAAAGACGCTGGCTAGAACTCATCAAAGACTATGATCTAGAAATACACTATCATCCCGGCAAGGCCAACGTCATTGCAGATGCACTTAGCCGCAAGGCGCATTGCTCTTGCTTATCTATTGAAGCCTTCAACGAAACGCTTTGTTGGGAGATGAGAAAGCTCAATCTTGAGATCATTCCTCAAGGTAGCCTGAATCATCTCTCAATTGAAGCTACACTTTGGAATAACATTGTTCTGGCACAACAGTGTAACAAAGGGATCAGAATCATTAAGCAGAAGTTGGCACAAGGAGAAGGAAAGTACAAATGTTTTCGAGTAGATTTTTTCGAAGGGATTCTATGGTTCAACGAGCGTATCGTTGTACCCAAAGACCATAAGCTTCGTAAGCAGATATTGGATGAGGCCCACTTGTCCAAATTCTCTATGCACCCTGGTAGTACCAAGATGTACCAGGACCTAAAATAGAATTTTTGGTGGACTCGTATGAAGCGAGAAATTGCAAAGTATGTTTCGGAGTATGACATCTGCTAAAGAGTTAAAGCTAGTCATCTCAAAACTGCTGGTATTCTTCAACCTTTACCCATTCTCTCTTGGAAGTGGGAGGATATCAGCATGGACTTTATCGTTGGCTTACCCAACACTTCCCAAAGACATGATTCCATTTGGGTAATCGTTGATCGATTAACTAAGACTGCCCATTTTCTTCCAATGCATACTACGTATAATGCTAAAAAGTATGCCGAGATCTATTTAGATCAAATCATTCGTCTTCATGGAGTGCCCAAGACGATCATTTCTAATCATGGAGCACAATTCATCGCTCGATTCTGGGAGCAACTTCAATATGCTCTTGGAACTAAGTTAATCCGAAGCTCCGCATATCACCCTCAGACAGACGGACAAACTGAAAGAGTAAATCAGATTCTGGAAGATATGCTTAGAGCCTGTGTACTTCAGTACGACAACAAGAATTGGGACAAATATTTGTCATTGGTAGAATTTTCGTAGAACAACAGCTATCAGACAAGTCTCAAAATGGCCCCGTTCGAAGCATTGTACGGTCGTCGATGCCGAACTCCTTTGAGTTGGTCACAAACCGGCGAACGTGAAATCTTTGGACCAGACCTTCTCACTGAAGCTGAAGAAATGATAAAGACTATTCAAAATAATCTCAAGGCCGCCCAATCTCGACAGAAAAGCTACGCTGACATACGAAGAAGACCGTTATAATTCCAGAGTGGAGACTTCGTATATCTTCGAGTATCTCCCACTCGAGGTATTCAACGGTTCAGTCTAAAAGGAAAACTAGCTCCTCAATACATCGGACCCTTTGAAATTCTTGAGATCTGTGGACCCGTAGCTTACCGTCTTCAACTTCCTCCTCAGTTAGCGGCCATCCATGACATATTCCATATATCTCAACTTAGGAAATGTGTCAAAGTTCCTACCGAGATCATCGATCCTCAAGCTATCGAAATCGAATCTGATCTAACCTATACAGAACATCCAATCAGAGTGCTAGACACTAAAGAGAGAAGCACTAGAAGAGAAAGTACCAAGCTGTTCAAAATTTAGTGGAATCATCATACTGAAGAAGAAGCGACTTGGGAAACCGAATCCTACCTTCAACGAAATTTCCCAGAATTTCTTCAAGCCAATTCCTAAATCCAATAGCCCAATTCCATTCTGTTCCGGAATCTCGGGACGAGATTCTTTTTAGAGGGGAAGGCTGTGACATTCAGGTATTAGGATTATAAACACACTAAATTCTAGTATAAAATGTGCATGTTTGATTTTGTGTATGTGTGTTCAAATTTGAATGCAAAAAGGGAAAAGGACATTTATGTAATTCTGAAAAATATAGGTCCTTTAGTGTTAAATGGGTGAGAATGGGAGGTGCAATCAAAAATATATGAAGGTAGATGTGTAAAAAGGCAAGAACATACTTTTAAACCCAAGTGGAGGTGAAACTACACCTAGGATGTAAGTGTAGTGTAGAAATTTAAAGGGGATTTACTTAAAGTTTAAAGCTCTGCCAAGTTTTATGTTAGTTTCAAATCCTTAGCTCTTTTGCAATTGGGCCTTAAAGAAAAATTGTAGATCTTGTTGAACTCTACACTTTTGCTTTTGGGCACATTTTCATTTGAGCTGTGGTTTGAAAGTTAGCTAGACTTTACAGTGGAGTCCCTGTATTTTTAGAAAATTCCAAGTCAGTCCTTAACCTACCTCCAGCCCTCTGCTCTGCTCTGCTCTAATTTCCCTCTGCCCGACGCGCCGCCGCCGCTTCGCCAGCCATGTGCCGAGCACCGGCCACCCCGCGCCGCTCTAAACCGTGCCACGTGCTGCCCTAACGCCCGCGTCGCCGCTTCCCCGACCCACGCTGGCCTGCTCTTGCCTCTCCACGTCACGCCGCCGCTGCCCGAGCTGCCACGACTCTCGCCGGCCGCCAGCTCCTGTTTCTGTGCAGCCCCGCCTTCTTCTGGACCCCGAGCACCTCCTGGAGCTACCCACGCATCCCTTCTTGCCTTCACACGACTACATTTTCACTACCTTTTCCTCTCCCGGGCACCAGCCCTCGCCGTACCTCCGCAATAGCCTCGGGTCACAGTCGTCAGCCGCCCACACCGCCTCCGAGCCCTGATCCAGTGCTACTAGAGCACCGCCATGACACACTGGTGCTCCACAGCCCATCCAATTTCATTCTCCCGCACCCGAACATCGTCTCCCGCAGCGCTGGCGAGCTCAAGCTCCACCGCCGCTCGGCCTCGTAGTCGTCCCGTCGATCCACCGCCTCTTAGCCCCGGCCAAGCACAGCGTTAGCACCACATCATCACGTGGAAGCTTCTCGACTACTTCCCCGCCGCCCTCCGGCACCCTAGCCACCGGAACACCGTCGACCCCCCTCAGAGCTCCGCCGCCCGCTCGGCTTCGCCGTCGTTACGCCGCCTCAGCCCCTCCCTTCCCCGACATCAGCCACCCACGTGACCGCCGTGAGTCCCTGAGCATTTCCCCTCACTTGCCCCTCGCCGCCGGTGAGCTCTCTCGCCGGAATTTGATCGGCAATCGGTCCGACCTCCTGTGTAGTCCGGCCAGGGACTCAATTGCGAGGATTCAAAAGTTTCCAGGGGCCTATCTATGAGAAAGTAGCACCCCTCTCTAAACACAAATCAGTCAAATTGTAAAATCCATAGGAATTTGTAGAAAAATCCAAATATTGCCAAACCGGTTTTGTTGGAATCTAGAAGTATAATTCTACAACTTCTATTAGTAAAGTCTGGTTTGAAACTAAATACTTTTAAATTTATTTTAAACTGTAGCAAAAAGGGTATCATGGGCATAACTTTTGCATACAAGCTTAGCTTCTTGTGATTTTGGTGTGTAACCTGGTTATGTGATGAATGAACTTGTGTGCAATTTTCAACTACAGTACTGAACTCTAGCTTAAGTTAGTTTAAACTATTGCAAATTAAGTTGAAAAGGGTTTGAATTTAATTAAGCATGCTACTAAAGACTTTATACCTAGATCCTTTTACCATGTAATGGTCTACAGTAGAAGAGTCCATAATAAATATTTCAGGATTTTACAACACTGTTTTATTTAAAGTTTGCATTTAAACTTGAAGTGTGAACTAAAATTCAAATACCCTAGTTTGTATTTTCAGAAAATTATGAAAAAATCATAATAAGCCTATCCACAAAAACTCAAGGTCAGAACCTTTATGGTTTCAAAAATAAAAATCAAACTTGTCAAATTACTTCAAAGTAATTCCATTAATATGACAATGAATTAAATACAAATAGTAGAATTAAATCCAAACCCCCTTGTTTCATGAGTTTATGTTTGTTAATTTGTTGGATTGCAACTTTATTGTGAAGTAAAATCCTTAACTAAAGAACCATCTCACTTAAATCATTGCATATCATGTAGAGTCAGCAACACTCGACGACGGAATCTACGAGCTGGTTCAGGAACCCAAGCTTGGATTTTTTGAAGATCCTGCGAACGTCACCGAGACTATAACTGAAGCCCCGAACCTAAGTTCGGAAGTCTCTGACACCACTAACCCTAGCCCTGCTCAAGAAGGCAAGCCCCGGTGCATGACCTAGTATTTCAATTTACTACAATTTTATACTTATATATTATAACTTGCATTAAGTCTAGGAATTAAAATGGAACCCTAGATGCATTGATACTAGGAACCTATGTATTGTGCCTGAGTCCTTATTGTATAGATGCTCTGCTAATAGGACCGGCAGAAGTCGGGTGATTTCCTATCACTCGCGCGATATAGGAGTTGAATGCTTACTATTCTACAATCACTATAAGGATGATGGACGGGGTCATGTGCAATATCATGACTCGGAAGGTTTCCCCGTCTGTGTTGTTAAAAGCTGTTAAGGTCGCAGTGTGTGGTAGTGGTGGCTAAGCGTTTGAAAGTACTAGCCACATGCCGCGAAATATGGTAAAGCGGTAAGCCTAGTATCTGATTGAACCGGCAAATGGACTTATTCCCACCACTCGATATATTGGTTTGTAGTACACATGCACCGACGTGTGAGAGTATGTTCTGCATAGCAGACAGGAGTACGATCATGTAGTCGCGCTACAGACGTACGTCTTGCACAATTGGTGTGCATACGGTCCTGCAGTCGCTTGTGGTGGCCCTGATCCATAACCCGGAATATGAGGGAAACGGTTGCTTCGGAACGATCTTTGGATGTTCCAAGCGTGTGAGTTAGGTTTACCTTGCAAGGGTTGAAATTCAATTCAGGAATCATCCGTTTCTCGCGGAGATTGAGACTGCTTATTCCTTCTGCCACATAGAGTAAGAACAGTTGCGCGGGTAGCTCTAGCTGGTAAGCTACCTCATCTTTCCGTTCCAAGATCTTCAACGGGCCAATGTAATGAGGTGACAACTTCCCTTTGACCTTAAATCTGCGCAAACCTCTGATAGGTGACACTTTCAGATACACAAATTCTCCTTCTTCAAAAGTCAACTCTCGTCGTTGAGTATATGCGTAACTTTTCTGCCTTGACTAAGCCACTTTCAAATTCTCACGGACAACCTATACCTGTCGCTCGGCCTCTTTAATGATCTCAGGCCCGAACAACTAACTTTCACCTGTTTCACTCCAATACAATAGAGTTCTGCACTTCCTACCATACAATGCCTCAAACGGTGCCATTTTCAAACTGGCCTGATAACTATTGTTGTAAGAGAACTCTAGAAATGGCAAACTCTTATGCCAACTGCCTCCGTGTTTTAGGGCACAAGCCCGAAGCATATCCTCCAATACCTCATTTGTCCTTTCTATCTGCCCATCAGTCTACGAATGATAAGCGGAGCTGAAATTCAACTTCGTGTCCATTGACTCATGTAATTTCTGCCAAAATTGAGATGTGAACTGAGTATCTCTGTCTGACACTATCTTCTTAGGTACCCCATGCAAACACAGAACTCGGGAGATATATAACTCTGCTAATCGTGCCCCTGTGTAGGTAGTCTTTACCAATATAAAGTGAGCTACTTTGGTCAAATGATCTCGTGTGTATGGCAATCCCACGATAAAATCCATACCAATTTCTTCCCATTTCCATTCTGGCACCTTCAATGGCTGCAACAAACCGGATGGTCTCTCGTGTTCTGCCTTGACAATCTGACACACATCGCACTCTGCCACATGAGCTGCAACATCATGCTTCATGGCATACCACCAATATCTCTCCTTCAAATCCTGATACATCTTGGTACCGCCCCGATGGATAATAAGCTGAGTCATGAGCTTCCTGCAAAATTTTCTCACGAAGATGATCCACATCGGGTACACATATCCTCTTTCGGAACCACACAGTTCCATGTTCATCTTCTGTGAAGTCAGGTGCCTTGCCTGTTTCTATCATCTCCTTTATCTCCTGAATCATAGGATCCTCAAGCTCACCCTTCCGTATCTCTTGCTCAAGAGTCGGCTCTATTTCCACAGGGATTCCTTAGGTATGAGCAATGAACCCAAGGTTGAGTCATTCAAACACTTTATACAATTCCCGAGGCATCTAGCTAACCATTGTCATGTTCACATAGCTCATGCAACTCAATGCATCGGTAAACACATTTGCCTTCCCTGGATGATATTGTATCTCCAGATCATAATCCTTTATGAGCTCTAACCATCTTCACTATCTTAGGTTGAGGTCATTCTGAGTGAAAATATACTTCAGACTCTTGTGATCGGAGTATATCTAACATCTATGACCCAACAAATAGTGCCTCCATATCTTCAGAGCATGTACCACTGCTGCTAACTCCAGATCATGTGTGGGATAGTTCTGCTCATGTTTCCTCAACTGACGAGAAGCATATGCAATCACGTGTCCCTCTTGCATCAATACACAACCAAGACCTTGTTTAGAAGCATCACAGTAGATGTTGAAACTCTTGTCAATATCAGGCATAACCAATACTGGTGCGGTAGTCAACCTTTTTCTCAACTCATCAAAGCTGTTCTGACATGCCTCGGACTATATAAACTTCTTGTCTTTCTCTAGTAGTGATGTAAGGGGTTTCACTATCTTAGAGAAGCCTTCTATAAACCTCCTGTAATATCCTGCGAGTCCTAGGAAACTCCGGATTTGTGACACTGTTGTTGGCGGTTCCCAATTCAACACATCTCTGACCTTCCCTGGACTCACTACAATACCTCCGCCTGTGATAACATGACCAAGGAACAAGACCTCTCTCAACAAGAATTCACACTTGCTGAACTTAGCATACAACTGATTTCTCTGAGTTTCTGCAAAACAAGCCTCAAATGTTCCTCGTGTTGCTCCTCATTCTTGGAATATACCAAAATATCATCGATGAACACCACCACGAACTTGTCAAGATACTCCATGAACACTTTATTCATTAGATACATGAAATAAGCTGGAGCATTAGTCAACCCAAATGACATTACTGTGTATTCATAAAGCCCGTATCTGGTGGTGAAAGCTGTCTTGGCAATATTTGAGGGTCGTATCCTCAGCTGATGACATTCTGACCTCAAATCAATCTTCGAGAATACTCTGGCTCCCTTCAACTGATCAAACAAGTCTTCTATACGAGGCAACTGATACTTATTCTTGATGGTAACCTCATTCAAAGCTCTATAATCAACACACATCCTCTATGTACCATCTTTCTTCTCAACGAATATCATGGGTGCTCCCCAAGGTGAAGAACTAGGATGAATGAACTGCTTATCTAGCAATTCTTTTAGCTCTTTCTTAAGTTCCTCTAATTCACCAACTGACATTCTATGTGGTCTCTTAGCAATAGGTGCAGTACCATGTAAAAGATCTATGATGAATTCAATGTCGCGTTCAGGTGGCATATCTAACAAATCATCGGGGAAGACGTCCAGGTAATCACACACAACTCTGATGTCCTCAATCAAATTTGCCTTCAGTTGATTCACTGCACAGTCTGCTGCCGACGGAAGTGTCGCAATGAACTCAAATCGTTCACCTTCTAGGCTTGTGAGGAGCACTTATCTTTTGGCACACTGAATAACTGCATCAACCTTGCTCAGCCATCCCATCCCAAGTAGGATGTCTATTCCCTTGGAATCTAGTACCACAAAATTTGCACAAAATTCCCTGCCCACAATCTTAAAACTGACGCCAAGGCACTAATACATGGCCTTCATATTCCCCCCAGGCGAACTAACTAGCATGTGGTTTGACATAAAATGCAAGGGAATGCCGTGTCTTGCGACAAACTGAGCAGAAATAAAGGAATGTGATGCTCCAGAATCAAATAAAACTGATGCAGGGGCTGAGTTGACTAGGAACCTATCGAACATAACATCCTGAGCCTCCTGAGCGGTCTCCGCGACCACATGATTCACACGCCCGCGGACGTAGATCTGCTGACCCTTGTTGTTTTGTGATGTCTGGTTGTTATTTCTGGAAGGTTGCTGCTATGGAGTCTGCCTCTGCCCACTGTTGTTGAACTGGCCTGGAGTATTCTGGATGTTCCTCTTGGGACAACAATTGGCATAGTGTCCCACCTCACCACATCTGAAGCACCTATTACCACCGAGGGGAGCAGGGGTATTGTTCCTCATAGGTGTTCCAGTAGGGTTGTCCTGGTGATTCTGCGAAAGTTGGGACGCTGCCCTGACTGACCAGCATGCTGAGCTTGCTGCGACTGGTTCTGTTGGTTGGGGCGTTGGTATTGATTCTACCCGTAGTTGACACCCTGTCCTCCAGTGCGAAAAGGTGTTCCCTGCTGGGGTGCGAAACGAGGGTGTGAGTTGTTGCAGAACTGCCCTAACGACTCAAACTTCCTCTTCTTCTCACCCATCTCCTGGGAGCATGCTCCACCATGATGGCATTGTCCACCATCTTCTGGAAGTTTTCAAAAGTATGCACCATCAGCTGATACTTGATAGGACCAATCAGACCACCCCTGAAGTGATCCTGCTTCTCTGCGTCATCTGCTACATCTGCGGGAGCGTAGCGAGATAGCTGGATGAACTTGTCCCAGTACTCACTTACAGATATGGCTCCCTGTTTCAGCGCAAGGAACTCTTGCTTCTTGAGCTTCATCAAACCTTTAGGGATGTGTTGCTCCCTGAACTTGTTCCTGAACTCCTGCCAGGTGATGCTGTTGGGGGTGTCATGAGCCGCGGTGTAAGCATCCCACCAATCTGCGGCGATTCCTTCCAGTCGGCCTGAAGCATAAAGGACCTTCTCCCTGTCGATACACTGGATAATGTTCAGCATCTTCTCCAGTGTCTTGATCCAGTCATTAGCTTGCAGAGGATCAGGTGAGTGAGAAAATGAGGGAGGTTTGTGGCCCATGAATTCCCTGTGCCTGTCTCTAGCTGGCGGTGGTGGCGGTGGTGGAGCTTGGTTCATCTGAGCCTGCATGTTGGCGATAGTGTTCACCATGTTGGTTAACAGCTGAGTCTGGGCGGCGAGAAACTGCTCCATCCCTGCTGGTGGTGCCTGGTGCTGCTGACTCTGCTGAGGATCAGGGTTGGTATTATTGCTTGTTTCCTGTCGCGGCACTGCAGGCTGATCAACTCCTGACCCGGACCTGGTGTTCACCATCTGATCGGTTAGAAAAGTAAGACTCATAAAATTATTCATGGAAAAAGGATAGGAGCAAGGATAAGATAAAGATAGTAAAGAAAGTAGACAACCCCAAACTTTACTAAACTATCTATCTTTATTATAAACTCGACATAATTATGGTAATCACTCCACAATTTATCGCAATCATTACAAAGATCCAAATCAAATTGTTCTCACAAAACCAAGCACACAAGCACATTAATTAAATTAAACAAACTATAAAGACCGTTCGAACTAGCGATTACATAAAGACTCTTAAAGACACTCCTAACTTAATTTCTAGACCTATCATCTCTAACGATAGTGGGTGCGGTAGCTAGGCTCTCCGTAGTGAACGCGCTTGCGAGGAGGTAACTCTGGCAGGTACTCAATGGACTCATCGCTGTCGTACTCTGGGGGTAACTCCGAATCTCCCCTCAGCTAAGCTTCCAGAATTGCCTTCTCCCTGATCATCTTCCACAGCTTCCTCTTAACCTCCTGGATCTCTGCTCCAATAGCATCCAAGTCAGTGATGAGAGCAGTGACCAACTCCTGCGTGGTGTCCATGAGCAAGCTTCCTTCCCTAGGTGGCGGGGCAGGAATCTGTGCACTAGTAGCACCCTTCATGCACCGTGGGAACTGCTGAAACTCGGTGCCCTGAAGTTCATCCCGGTAAGCATGGCAGATATAGTAGAGTGCTCTTCTGGCAACTTCACTAGTCCCTACATCTAAAGTCCTCCTAGGCACGTCATCGAAGTGCTTGTAGTACTCCATCCAGCTGCCATACTTCTCATCCAGAATGCTGATCACTACTGCCACTAACCACTCCCCCTGCTGAGCATTCTTGTACAACCAATCTTCATATTGTGGCATTAGTGGGAAGCTGATTCTCTACATAGCCCTCCAGAGAAGTGCTGGGAATGGACCTTCAGCAAAGTCTAGGCGATGTATCTACTTCTCGTAGTGGGGCTCAGGTGGTGGTGGACCTGCTGCATCGGCTGGCTCTGGATCATCGTCTGGGTTCTCATCACCACCATCAGGTGCAGCTGGTTCATCATCACCATCTTCAACATTGTCTCCGTCTGTGGCACCTGGATCGGCACCATCTCCTCCTGCAGCATACTCATTGCTGTTGCTTGTGGCGTCAGGGTGGTCCTCAGGCAGCTCCATGGGCTCCTCCTCAGTGTCAGTGTCCACCCAGCCTCCTTCATAGTAGCCGTAGTAGTCATCATCGTCGTCTTCGACTATCACGAACTCAGGCAAGTTCTCAAGCTGTTCGGGCTCCTCCTATTCGGGCAGTTTTTGAGGATGATGGATCGGATGAGGCGGTCCACGGATGCTCTTGCGGGCGGTCTGCCAGGTCCTGACCATCTGTAGCAAAAGTGAGGACAGCGCAAGATAGAGGATATTTAGAAAATGCTATAGGTGACCTTAAAGCAAGAATGAGTTTGGCAAATATCAACACGCTTGAGAGGCAAGCATGAAGTCAAGAATGAGATAATAGTGATATAATCAAGAAATAAGCAATTTTCGAAAGCAAGCAAGTAGAAGCTAGGCTACTAAGTAAGATAAGCCTTAAAATTCGACCATTACTAACTAAGCTGACGTCCTACAGTCAACCTGCTCTGATACAACTTTAGTCACACCCAGTTTTGCAAAGAAAACCGAATGCATCTCATATGTGCGCCAGGATCAAGTTCCACATATATGATAGACAATACAAGTGTATATCCGAAACAATATCATAATGAAAGAGAGTATTATAGTACTCTATTACATGACCGAAAGTCTTAATCTTAAATAAATAAGTAAATGTTTATAACTAGCAGTGGATTTCAACTTCACAGGCAGATGACTGGAAGACATATGTCTAGTACTCTTCAAAATCTTTAGGGAACTCCGGACAATTATCTTGTTCTGAGCAGCATTGGTTTTAATAAAGTAAGCGTAAGTACACTTATGGTTGGTACTCATTAAGTGGAGTAAATTATATGACATGCAAGGCTAAAATTAAGGAAAAGCTGACATGGTTTGGCTGCAATAAGCATTTTTAGTTGATCAAGTTTTATTTTGCAAGCATTAACTAAATGCAAGTATATACCAACCCTTAAATAAATAAAAGAGATAAGATAATAAAATTATGAACAAAGAACCTCAATTTAGATCATCTTTAAGTTCAATTATCATGTGAGGGTCCAAGCCGCTCTTAACCGTGATACGGCTGATTTATCTGTTTTCACTCTGCAGAGGTTGTATACTTTACCCACAATTCGTGTTTCCCTTGATCCCGGGTTTGCAACGCCCTTAAACACTTCCATGGTGAGTGGCAGGGATTCACTACGAGGCGTTTACAAAGATTCCCTAACTTATGACAATCTACTAAGGTTTCAAGTCAAATCGGTCATAACCCTCCCTAATGAGATAGTGCCTTAGTCAAGTACCCCATATCATAAAGTCTCAAGAGGACCGAACTATACCCCGACGATGCAACCCCTCTTACCCTTTCGGTAAGATTATCATAAGTAAATTTTCTAATTAATTAGCCAAGACCAGAGCCATGTAGTATTGTGGTTGCACTATTTTCCTGGGTGGTTCTCCATATTCCAATTAATGCAATGATCTTAATTATCACCATAAAAGTATTCCAGAACATGAGTAAACCAGTGTAGCATGATTTTCAGGTTATCCAACCAAAATCTAAGTAAAATCAACTAGCGTAGCTACAGCATAAATATAACAACCCAGGTTTAATTAAGGAAGTTCAAAAGAAACTAGGCACGTCCTTAGTTTGGGATCCATCATATTCTAGACACATGCATGCATATAAAGTAAATGTGTGTATTTATAAAGTTATTGGGACTGGAATATGATCAAGGACCACTTGCCTTCTTCCAAGAACTGCTGCTGCTTGGGAACGTCTTCAAAGCTTTGCTCTTGCGGACCCTCGAACTGCGCACCATCTATCGTAACACACAAGTACATACAAACAAATAATATAATAAATAAGAAATAATACACCAACAATATAAACAAAGCAAAACAACATTATAAAGCTATTGTATATGTTGGAAGGGTCGCGTGAGCACAAGAATCGATGAAAACAGAGTTAAAACGGAGAAGTTATGGCCAAAAATGATTCTAGGGGCATATTTGTAGAAGATTCGAAACTAGAAGGGCTCTGAACAAAGAAATCGAGGGCTAGAATATAATTAAACCTTAGATCTAGGGTTTAGATTGCAAAACAGAGTGGCTAGGGATGGTGGGTTCTATTTTAGAAAAGGATAGGGGCCTAAACAGAATAAAAAGGATCTATTCATGAATACTTTTGAAGTGCCGTGGACTGCGGGTTGATTTCGATAGAACTCAGGGGCTAAAGCGCAAAATAATCTAGGGTTGACCGGTATTAGTTTATTTGACTCCGGTCGTCAGATCTGGATCGGACCGCGGTGAGGTTTCGCCGCGGCGGGCGGCGGCGGCTCGTCGTGAAATTGCGTAAACGCGACTCCGACCACGGATTCGACTCAGGTTTGGCCTGAGAGCAAGAGAGCGAGGAGGGGAATGCATCTACGGGGTTAAGACGAAGCGCTGGTGGCCGGGGAAGGTGGGCGATGGCGAGGCGCACTGGCGGAGCTCCGGCGAGTAATCGTGCACGCGGGAAGGTGGAAAACAGAGGGGAAAAAGGGCCAGTGAGGATCCTCACCCCAAGGCGGAGCTCCGACGGCAGCTTGCGGTAGCAGCGAACGGCGAGGCGGCGGTTGCAACTGTGACATTCAGGTACTTAGGAGATAGGCATGCTAAATTCTAGTATATGTTGTGCTTGTTAGAATGAAGTGTGTGTTGCTTTGATGAATGCTTTTAAAAACCTAAATGCAAGTTAAAGGGTAATTTTGTAATTATGGAAAAAATTAGGGTTCTTTTGCTGAGTGTGATTGAAGGTAGGGTAATTTCAAATTGTATGAAGGTCAGTTTTGTAAAGGCAAGTATTTACTTTTAAACTACTGTAAGAAGTGGAATTACCTTAAGGTTTCAATTGGAATGTGAATTTTAAATAGGTTTTATGTGAAATTTGATAGTTTGTCGGATTTTGAAATAGTTGCAAAACCCTAACTATTTTGAAGCTGACCCTTAAAACAAAGTTGTAGATCTTTTTAAACTCTACACTTTTACTTTTGGGTATATTTCCATTTGGGCTATTGTTTGAAAGAAAATCTTGCTTCACAGTGAACCCCTTGAACTTTTAAAAAATTGCAAACAAGTCCCCATCCTCTTCCTCTCTCCCCTTCCTCTCTGCTGCTCTGCTCCACCGCCCGCCGCCCCTCGCCGGCGATCTCCCACGCTACTAGCTGCCCCTCACAGCTCTAACCCCACCACCTGGCCCTCCAGCTCGCCCGCCTGCCGCTCGCCCGACCCCCGCTGGCTTTTCCCCGACCCGCCATGTCGCGCCGTCGGTCGCCAGCAGCTGCTCCAGCTCACCCGTGCCTCTTCTTGGTTCCGCCACATGTCCAGGAGTTCTCCTCGACTTCTTTTACCTCCCCGCGCGGCTGCATTTCGCTTCCTCGGCTTCTTCTCCGCTCAACACCACCGCCAGACCACTGCCGCACTCTCTACTCGCAGCCGTTAGCCAACTCCGCCTCCCCACGTCCGCAACCCGGTGCTTCCCTGGCATCGCCACATTCCACCGAAGCATCATAACCAGCTCTTCTCCATCCTCTTGTGCTTATGCCGCCCAGAACACCACGCCGGCGATACTCTTGACCGCCGTTGTTCAGTGTCACCGTCGTCCCGCCCCCTCTTGGCCCTCACCGAGCTCACCACCAGCACTACATCTACGCGTGGAAGTTTCCTAGCCACTTCTTCGCCGCCTTCCTGCACTCCGGCCGCCGGAACGCCACCGCCGCCTCAGGACCTCGCCGTGCCGGCTCAGTTCTCCGTCTAACCACCGTCTCCGCACCTTCCTTCTTCGATTCCGGCCACCCCCGAACCCGCGCGTGAGCTCCTGAACCTTTTTCCCCACTTCCCCCTCGCCGCCGGTGATCATCCTCGCCGGAATTTGATCGCCGCCGTTGCTGTCCCTCGGTTCAAACCGGTCAGGGACCCAATTGCAGACCTTCTTTTCTTTCTAGGGTTCTCTCTGCAAAATATCAGTACCCCCCTCAATTCAAATCAGCCAGCTTTGAAAATCTGTAGAAATTTGTAGAAAAATCCAAAAATTTGTCAAACCAGTTCTGTTATACTCTAGAAGTCCAGTTCTACAACTTTTGTTACTAAAGTTTAGTTTCAAACTTAATGCTTTAAGTGTTATTTTAAAGTTTAACAAAAGGGAATCTTGTATGTATCTCTTGCACGCTAGCTTTATTTCATGTGATTTTTGGTATGCAACTTGTATGTGATATGAGTGAACTTGTGTGCAAATTTCACCACCAGTACTGTACTCTAACTTGAACCAATTTAAACTTGTGCAAAGTAAGTTTGAAATAAAGTAAATTTATTCAAGCATGCTACTGATGCTTCCATACTTAAATCTTTTTACCATGTGTTGTTCTGATGTTGAGTAATTTATAGGGAATTTTGAATAATTTTATAGCACTGTTTTGCCTTAGGATTTGATTTAAACTTAAAATTTGAATTTAATTCAAATAACTTAGCTTCTGCTTTCAAAATTTTATAAAAAATTTATGGCAAGCTCATCTGATAGAGGTGAACACACTTATCAAAATTCAAGGCCAGAACCTCTGTAGATTTCAAACTAAAAATAAAACTTGTTATCTTAAGTTTGAATTTATCCATTTTTATACTACTATTCTGTTAGGTTTAAAAATATGAAAAATTAACAGAAGTCTTGTATTAACTTCAGATATGTGTAGTTAAATTATTAACCTCAGTACTCCTATGCTTGAAGCTATAGAAATTAATTATAATGCTACTAGAGTTAATTGGTTTAATGTACCATAAGTAAGTTGAAATTCTTGGAATTCAAATCCTTGCTTTGTGATGCTTTGAATGTGAATTACTGGATTGCAACTTTATCGTGGAGGAAAGTTATTGACTTAATAATCACTAAATTCAAATCATTGCATATCATATAGAGTCGACGACGCTTGAAGACGGAACCTACAAATTGGTCCCGGAACCCGAGCAGGGTATATTTGAAGACCAAGTGAACATCGCCGAGGATCTTACCGAAGCCCCGAACCAAAGTTCAGAAGTTATTGACATTCCTAACCCCAGCCCCACCCAAGAAGGCAAGCCCCGGTGCATAACCCAGTTTTTTTCACATTATGCACTTATTATGTTATATATCTATATTGTGCATTAAGTTTTAGGAGTTGTATTGAAACCCTAGATGCAGGAAACTTAGGAACCTATGTAATGCTTCCGAATCCTTATCGAGTAGATGCTCTACTAATAGGACCAGCAGAAGTCAAGTGATTTCCTATCACTCGCACGATATAGGAGTTGATTGTTTACTATTTTGCAATCACTATAAGGATCACGGACGGGATTATGTGCAGTACCATGATTTGGGATGGTACCTGTCTATGTTGGTTTAAGTTTGATAAGGTCGTAGTGTGTGGTAGTGGTGGTCAAGTGTTTGAAAGTACTAGCCACGTACCGTAAATATGGTACGCGGTAAGCCTAATACCTGATTGGCCCGGCTAGTGGACTTACCCCACCACTCGGATTTTGGTCTTGTTGCACACACGCACCAACATGTGGGAATACGTTCTGCATAGCAGATAGGAGTACGTCATACAGTCGCACTGTAGACGTACGTCCCGCACATAGGATGTGCGTATGGTCCTGCAATCGCTTGTGGTAGCCTTGATCCATGCCCCGGAATAAGATGGGAATGGTTGCCCAGAAAGGAAAGTTTCCGAGTGTGTGAGTTAGGATCCCTTGCAAGGTTATGAAATTCGATTTAGAATCGTCCGTTTCTCGCGCGGAGATTGAGACTACTTGATACTTCTGCCACATAAAGTAATAACAGTAACAGTTAATGGAATAATTTTTATGTATGCTTAATATTTACCTTACTTGACTAGAATAGGTGCTTACCTAGAATGGTTAAAAGAAACTAGAATCTGAAAGCTAATATATGAAAGTAAGGACATACTCTTTGTTGCTTTTCAGCAAAAGAAAACTAGAGCCATTCAACCTGTCATGGTCTAGTTATGGGCTAAGTATACCCAATGTCGGGTAAGACTTGCTGAGTATTAGTATACTCAGCCTTGCTAGTAATATGGTTTTTAGGTATGTCGTTCGTAACTCCAGAGGATAGTCTGACTTGACCCCGCAATGTTTCGCTTGGCCGGTCCGTGGAATGGGATCCGTCCCCGGCCGGTAATGACCCCTCGGAGTAACGCCACACGTTGGGCTGAGTGTGGTGCTTACCTCTGCGACGTATATAGTCGCATTGTTACTCCGCTGCTAACTCTGAATACTGTCTGGTAAACTTGAAGTTTCGAATAATACTTATATAAATTTGTATTAGTTAGGGTAAAACAAAATCTCTTTGTAATAATATTTAATTATCCTGTGGTGTAAAAGTTGCGAGCTGTTGTAAGGCTGGACTCATCTTCGTGCGAGATAAACCTACATCGATCCTGTGTAACCGTGGTTGAATCGGGCGGTGACCCGACAGACCAATGAGTTATTTCGTTTGAAGTGCGTTGTGACCCTGTCGCCTGTATAGCGATGGTTTGCGTACTTGAACCGGAATAATTCAGGCGGTTCTGCCACAGCGACGGCGATCAAAGCGCAATGTAAATGGCGGTGGTGGCTAGGGCTTCGAGGGTGAGGAGGCGGCGGCTGCGGGCTATGCGAAGCCTACGGCACGGTGCGGCGTTTTATAGGGCGGCCGCGGCGTTCGGGCCCAGGGCTCCGCACGGCGGGGAGAGGCCGAGACTCGGTCGGACTTGGATGCGAGTCCGAGCCGGACTCGTGCTGGAGGTCGGGGACGACCCTGACGGGCGGGCCCCACCTGTCAGCGAGCGCGAGAAGAGAAGGGCTCGCGGGCTAGCTGGGCCGGGGGAGAAGCTGGCCGGCTGGGGTAGTTGGGAGAAAGGGAGGGGGGAAGAGAGGCCGGCTGGGCTTGGGCCGCAAGGAAGAAAAGAGAGAGGAAAAGGAGAGAAAGAGAGTGGGTCGGGTCCAAAGAGAAAAATAAGTAGAAAAAGAATTGCATTAAAATGTATTTGAATTTGAATTTAAAATTTAAATTCAAATAGAAGATAAACAATAAAACAATGCAATGCAGCATGGAATGCACAAAACCTATATTTTCTTATGTTTCTTTTATGGTTAAGTAAATTACTATTAATTCACGGTAGATGCTCTAAAATTAAAATATTGAAATAAAAATTTTATGGATCCTAAAAGAAATCTAACAAAATTTATTTAGGCTTTTAATTTGAAAATCAGGGTATTACACGAGCGAACAGAGGGACAGAGGCACAGCTCAACTGCTCCTATAACAGGTGAGAAGATAAAGCAGGCAAAGAAAAAGGAAAATGCAAGGGAAAAAAGATGATACGTGGGACCCGTGGCACGTAGGGCCCGCTGATAACTGTGATCCATCTTATCCCTTCAATTCTTTCACATAAAAAAATTATCTCAAACTAAATATATGTCTAACTGATAAGGATGTCTTCTACCCAGGTGGCAATGTATACTCGCAGCATATACTTTTCTGTATAAGATACTTTGTTAAAGATATATACTCTTCTGTATAAGATACTCTATTAGTTGTTTTAGTTTTTCTATATACATAGATTTTGCTATGCACTCGATATGATAAAGATATATATATATATATATATATATATATATATATAAAACTATGCACCTAGAAAAATTAAAATGACTAATAATTTAGGATGAGGGAGTATTAATCGAAGTACTTGTTGTATTTATTTTTTCAATGTTAACATTAAAAAGATCAAAATGACCGGTCTAATTTGATTACGAGAGACTAAGAGTACGTGTACTTCCTTGTTATCCTCAACACCTATACTATGTTTAAATTTTAGAAAGTGGTGGTTATCAAGAAGCATATTTTGTATAAATATAAACCAGAAAATTGTCATACCTCAAGTAGGACTTTAATAGGAGTCAGGAAATACCATAATATGCCGTTTCTCGTCAATTAAATAAGTTAGTTACCTATTGGCATAAATTAGTTAGCTCGTTCCTGTTTGGTGTTTACAAATCACAAGAGTTTCCGTATAAATCTTGTAATTCTGCCGATTATCTCCGACTGACCAACAACGCCGTTAAAATTTCAGTCTCCTCTCATATCTCAACCACACGCGCCTCATCCAGAGCTGGCGCACGCCATGTGCTCGACGATTTGCCGTTGACACGACGCACGGCGCACGCGTCCATGGCGCTTGTTCTCCTCCCGCCCTCCCCCGCATCCCACCGCCGCTCGCTTCGTCCTGTCTCCTCTCCGCCTCTCGCGCGTGTCACCACCGCCGCCAGCTTCGGCCTCGCGTTTTTCTCCCATCCCTCCCCCGGCTGCTGCTCCCTGCAGAGGACTGGCTCCGCGGGCGGCGACGGTGATGGCGCCGGCGAGGCCTCATCGGAAGCGCCGGTGGCTGGATGGCTCGACGCGGACCTGCTCAGGCGGGTCTCAGGCGCGGGGGATGCGGACCAGGCGCTGGACATTGTCGCAGAGTCGGCGGGAGGTTCGGTCGCCGCTCTGGAAGCGCCCGAATGCAACGCGATCCTCGCCGCGGCACTTGACCGAGGCAACGTCGAGCTCGCGCTCTCGGTGTTCGATGCCATGCGATCCGGCTTCGCGGGAGGTACGGGGGGCATGTGGCCTTGGTTCTTTGTCTGATGTTTCAGACCTTTGTTGTTCATGAAAATTGGAATACAATTATACAACGTCTTCAACTTCGAGTGCTGCGTGTTGCTGAATGTTGAGATGCAGTAGGAGGCTGGAGGTGGGCGAGACCAGACGTTCGGACATATGCCTTGCTTGTACAGCGGTTGGCAGCCGCCCTGCGTGTTTCTGATGCAATCAGGATAATCGATTATGTATCTTGCGCTGGTGTTTCTTCTACAGAGGAGGTGACTTCTGTGTTAAGAACTATTAAGCAATATTGTCATGCTTACATTTTCTTTTAGGATGCTTCATCTGCAGACTGCAGTGTTATCATGTTGACAGTGGATGTTGTAATTTCAGCAATTCTGTACAGCTGTTTTAAGGAATGGGTTATTGGGCTACTCAAAATATATAGATTGGCAATTATCAATCTGCATAATGTGCAATTGATGTATTCATCTTATTTCTTATAAGAAGTAAATTTGTAGTGAAAAAAGAATACTAGAAATATTAGATCATATTTTATATATTTTTGAGAGCTTAAATCCCAGTTCAAGTTCCAAAAAATGGCAAAAAGGACTTCCTCCTGACTTTACAATAGATCTTCATGGAATAAGTCCATTTTTGGCCCCTCAACTCTTTGTTTGTCTAATTTAACCCCCAACTCTAATACCATCTAAACCACATATCAACTATCGATTCCGTTAGATTTTGACCTCCAAGACCCTTGTCCATGAGGTTTTTTTTAAAAAAGGACCCTTGTCCATGGTATTGGTGTGATGGGTACCGTCCACTAAGCACCAGACACATCAGTGATTCATATAGGCTAAGAACCGCCCCTCTGCCTGCCTTGCACCTAGCACCTTTGGAGAACACTGCTTCATGGACTTAGAGAGAAGATTTGGTAGATAAGTAGCATCAGAATTTGATGATAACAAATTTTGCTTAATGCAGGTTCCTTTCGGGATTATTTTGATGATAACAAATTTTGCTTAATGCAGGTTCCTTTTGGGATTATTGTTCGCTGTCCAACCTGCATGGTAGCAGTTGCTGTTGCTCAACCTCAGGATGGAACTCAGGTTTGATGCTGCAGAACTATTTTATAGTACCTCTTAATTTTTTTAATACTAGTCATTAGATTGGATGATGTGAGCTATCAAAACAAGTGGCCACAGTTGGGACTCATGTGATGGAAGAGGGAGGGAGGCTAGTTGCATTAAATCGACAGAGGACACACAATGGAGCATATGGTACCGTAAAAGTCTATAGGCTCGAACTCAGATCACAACTTTTTAGGGAGGAAGGTCTTGTGTTGTTGGTCTCTACCTAGCTTAGTTTTTTCTGATATTAGATGCCATTCTGTGGAGAGTTTTATCCTTTAGGTTAAATACTTAATTATGAGCATGGAAATTTTGTTTATTTAGTTTACTGAATTGCCTACAGATTTGTCAATGTTATTTTTGCCACTGTTTTCTTTTTTCTTGAACACGCAGGTGAACTGTATATCGTGGAATTGATATCAGTTGATGTGTGGGTATACATCCTGCAGCACCTAAGCTAGAGTCCTCTTTGGCTCGTAATTTGGTCCCTATATTTTATTCTTATTGCAAAAATCAAAGTCGTCTAGTTCCTCCTGCTTTCTATTGCGAACTAATACCCTAGATTATTTATAGTGAAGGAGTTGAAAACGTGAAATGCAATTTCTGATATGTTTGTGTTATCTTTTCAGGTTGTTTCCTGTTCAAAGTGTCGATATCAATACGAATTATTTTCTGGAGAAATTACGAGCATTGAATCTGAAGAAGTTAGGTTTGTGAGCTGTGTTCTGTCTTTGAGCTGTTCTGAGATTTCATACCAATGCAAAGCCATCATCATGTTTCTTTATATGTATAGTAGTGCTGTCTGTAATGGTACATGGATAATGAATGCAGCTGGACGAAGCTCGAAATTCATATCATTGGGGTCTCTCTTCTAAACATGTTGCAATCTTATATGTTTCAAAAACGATGTTTACTTTTGTTGGAGAAAAAGAACAGGTTTGCTTTTTTCATAACTACAGTAGAATTAGCAAAATTCATTGGGTTCAGCTGACCCCAACAACATGTGGCTCTGCCCCTGCAACTGTTAGTTGTAAGTACTCACTATGTCAGCAGCACTATTCTTGCAAGACATGTATCCTTATCATGATCTGTGGGTAAAGAGTAGGTTAGGAGAACACTTGATATCTCAGTTAGGTGCCCTTTACTCGATTTTGTAGTAGCAAAATAGTTTATAGTACTTCCAATCATTGTTATAGCCTTTATCAATTTTGTCACTCTATTTTATCTCAGATAATAACTTATATGAATTTTGACCACTAGGTGGTATTGTATATGACTTTGCTTCTAATATTACCTCTCTAAGGATCTCCTCCTGCCGAACGCAGCATGGATATTTCAGCTCTGGAGAAGGCATTGAGATTCATTAATATAAGAAAAGATGGTCTTCCAGCTGCTGTCCACTCTATTGTGGTAGATTTCCTTTCAAAATGTACACAATAGATCTTAATTTTGTCTTTATTCTGACGATCATTACTTCAATGAAGTTGATTTTTATGTCCATAAGTGAGCTGAAAGTTCTGTTTAAAACTGATGGAGGAATGCTCTAGATTTTATATTCCCTCTGACTAAGAATGTAAGGCACATTTTATTTTCCTTAGGACACGCCTTTGACCAACGATTGCTCTATTAGTGTATATATAACTGTTGTGTTACAAAATTGGTATTATTAGATTTATATTCAAAAGTACTTATGACTAAAATTAAAAATTTGCATAAAAACAACATATTGATACAGTAATTGTTAGTCAAAGGCATGTCCTCCTGAAACAAAATGCGTCTTATATTCTGGTACAGAGGGAGTATCATAGAAATTTGAAAAATATGAATTGAAACTATTGGGCTAGAAACAGTATGGGGAGTGATGCTCCCAGAATTGACCAATTAGTATCGGAGTATATGCGTTTGAACCCCACATTGGCTACATCGACAATATCCTTCCAAAACAAACCGATAAACTTCCAATTGAGGTTAAAATTTTGTTTGCTTCATCTCAGTAACTGTCTGTTAGAGACCAGACAGGACCCTGAACATGGCCTACACAGTGATTGGCCGACATGTTCTTAAGCACCAACTTTTTTGACCACTTTGTTCTATACCAAGCCACTCCTTCGAGCACTGCATCGCTATGCAAACTGTTTGGTGATACGCTGGGGCTCCAGCCAAAAATCTCACCACCAAATTCAGTATGAGCTGTTGCTGATGATGTAACACAGTTCTATGATCTATTTGCACTGCTTCTAATTTACCATGTTCATGTGTAAGGGTGAGATTGTTAACTTCAATATGTGATTACCCATATGTTTCTCGCTTGTTTCTGTTACAGATCCGCGCACCTTCGGGAATAGCACGCACTCATAGATTTGCTACCCAGAACGTAGAACTCCCTGCTCAAGAAGGAGAAAGAGTGACCATTTCATTGGCAGCCCCATCCAATGTTTATAATGAAATGGGTCCCCTGAAGATTGCTGCACGCTCACAAGGATTTAAACCAGGCGAACCTATGTGTCTGACTAATCACAACAATGGACAAGTCTCAAAGTTGCTAAGAGCTCCATCAAAGAATGAAGGATCGTTTTTCCTTAGCCCATATTTATTGATCGGTGCTCTTGCTTTGCTTGCTTCTGGAGATGCTGCTTCCGCATTCATTGACCCAAGTCTTCCTAGACTTATTACAGCAACTGCAGTTGCATCAGCTGCCGTCGGAACAACTCTAAATCAAGTGGTCCTGCCAGAAATTCAAAAGGTAAGTGCAATTTTGACTGCAAAAAGGTTGTTTCTCCATCATGTAAATAAATCTCTTAACGTTTTGACTGGGTAGATGATGTTAGAGAAGTCTATCATCAATAAATGATGGTATGAAATGATTCTTAGCATTGCTTCGTACTATCATGCTTTGCTGACTTCAGTCCACCTCATTATGGCATTACCATTTAGGTTGGCATAACTAACCATTCGGTCTTTAGACTATGATAATTTGCTCTTATCTTAATGAAATACTAGTGCTAGAATCTTATTGCTTTTTTGGATCAATATTTTGTGGAGGCAGCCTAGTTTCCATGTATGAGCTCTTAAAAAGGAGTTTGTTTGGGGCAAGAGATAATGTAGTCCATTATATGTCTCCTTGAGGCATTGAACTAAGTCTCTTGTTTTTCTTCAGCTTCCACAAAAGGCAGTGGATATAGTTGCTGTACGGCAGCAGCTTTTGTCTCAGTATGACATTCTTCAGAGTCGTCTTAAGGAACTGAAACAGTTCGCTCAAAAAGAGGTTTATCTTTTTAATCCCTGTGGCAATTAAATTTTGTGCGAGAAGGTTCTGGAAATCTAGTTGTAAACATTAAAACTGTTTCTTTCAAGGTGTGGATGCTCGCAAGGATGTGTCAATTGGACAACAAAATACTAGCAGTGGGCGAACCATCTTATCGGTAATGCACAGGAAGTTCCAGTAAATCCTTTATCATACCATATTAGTTATAATAATTTGCAAACAGCACACTTTTTCTTATTAGAAAACTTACTTTTATTTACCGCTGCTAAATTAATTTTCTGGTGCACAAACTAATTTCCAGTGCTAGACGAGGTAGAGTAAAGAGGGTACGGGAAAGCTTGGAAAGCACACTCTCTGCAAGGATTGAGCTAATGGAAAGTTATGCAAAAGTAATCACGAAAAAAGTGCATTAATCTGCCATCTGTATAATTTTTACCTTTAAACTCCGCTGATGTACCAAATACGCTGTTACAGTTGTGTTCAATGATTGAAATTGAAGTTGAGATGGACTCTGATGTTATTGCTGCTGAAGCGGCAAGCAGTGCAGTAAGTAGTTTTTATCCTGTTGATCCATACAGTGTCATATGTAAAATGTGATCGGATTCTTTTTTATTTAATCCTGACCAATGCTAATAGGCAGTTTTGTTGTTTCAGGAGAGAATATCTGAGCAAATACAACAATTAATGGAGATCGATAGTCTTGAAGAGGCAAGTATTTCCTCTGCTTATATTCAGAAATAAGAAAATTATATATCATAAAGATCTAACATTTCCTTCTGAAACTTATTATTCAGCAATGGCGTATACAAGCTGAAGCTAATGATGAAGCTGAAAGGCTTCTTAGTTCTGATTCTTCAGAAACATTGCCTGCTGGACGTACGTAATGTAATTTTGGTAACGCACAAGCATTATTCTCATATTTCCTATTTAGATATTTATTTCTCTGCAATTTTAATGTTCTTTACCAAATTTCTAGTTTAGGATTTTGAAGGAAAATACTGCTACAGAGCATTAGAAAAACGAACCGTATGATAACAATGAGATGACATCTTCAATCCTGCAACAGAATAGAACAGAATATTGATTGGAACCGTGTAGCAAAAGTAAAGATCTTTGTCCTTATTGCATTCCTTCCACACATGCTCACCCATCAAATGACACAGCACAGATTAGGACAAGATTCTAGATAGTAGCATGTATGATGTTTACATCACAAAGATGATATAATGGGAGGCCACCTCCCCTATTCAATTGTTGAATACAAGAATTGGACTCTATACTATTCAAACTTTAGGAGAGCCTGAGGGGTTATCATAAGGATATGATCAAAGATAATAAAAAGCTGATTGCTTTTTGAAATGCTACCCAATGATATTTGTGGTGGTAAAAAAGATTGCTAAAATTAACTGAATTGCAACCAGAAAATATGAAAATTCCCTATATACCATTGGAAATTTAATTCATCCCTTCTATGCCATTCAAATTTAGAGCATCCCTTTGATGCCCTTGGAATTAATTTTTCATCCGTTATATGCTATTGCATCCCTTTGATGCCCTTGGAATTAATTTTTCATCCGTTATATGCTATTGCCGTTACTTTTTACCGAAAAATTAAAAACACATGTTAAAATCAGTCCATCTCCCTCCATTACGACGATTTTACCCCTCCTCCATATCCACATTTCATGCTCTTCCAAAATCGACTGTCATCCTGAACCATAGCAGCCAGCGGCCAGAGAGCGAGGCACCCTTCCCCCGCGACCGCGACCCTTGGGGCGAGCGAGCGTACCCGCGGCCCCCCGCGCGGCGTCCCCTCGGGCGAGTGCGCGGCAGCCCGTCACGCGCGGGGGTGCCTGGCTCCCTGTCGGGCGAGCGCGTGCGGCCCGTCGCGCGGGAGCCTCGCGCCGCGTCGGCTGAGCGCGCCGCGGCCTGCGCACGGGTGCTTGGCACCTTGTCGGGCGAGCGCTCCGTGGTTCGGCGCGCGCGCCTCGCGGCCAGTCGGGCGAGCGCGCCGCGGCCCTAAGCACGAGCGCGTTGTGCCCAATCTGAATCCCCTGCTGCGTCGATCTCGGTCCTGAGGTGCTGCTCTCCATTCATCAGGATTCAGTATATCCTGCCATTGGTGGGCGGAGACAGCGAGAGGAGCAAGAAGATGATGTACAAATGGGCTGGGCCGACGTGCATGGACCAAGTGTCTGATTGGCATGTTGGGCTGGTGCTACAAATAAAATGAAAGGAAGGGAGAGAAGGAAGTTGATATTTTTGTTGATTTTCTTCTTAGTGAACATATTATATGTAAACAATTACTTGTTATTTTTGAAAATAGATTGAAGATAGTCCCGCAGCATCGGGAAGAGGTAACCATAGGTCATAGGTGTGCATTACTTGTTTGTTGATTGCAATGGCATAGAAGAGATAGCAACAAAAATGATTCATCTCTTATGTAGAGGGGTAACATTGTCTTTTCCCATTTACTTAACAACCATATGACCGTGCTTTGACAGCAATGGCTTAGAAGGGATGGAGTTAAATTTCCAATAGCACTGAAGGCATGGTATATAAGGGATGAGTTAAATTTTTAATGGCATATAAGAAATTTTCTCGAAATGCTACCCAATAATAATTTTGTATGGAGCGGGATGGACACAAAAATTCCCATGTATTGATGCATCAAACTCAGTCTCAAGTTTGTTGGTTTGCTAATTGCTTCCAACAGGTTTTCTCTGATCCAAAAGTAGCAGCATGTAACTGCTAAATGTTGTTCCAGTTTTGGGATTGGGTGATAGTTGAAAATTGTTGTGCAAGTTTGTTGAAAACTTCTGTATATTTGTTGCAAGTTTGTTGTGATTCATTGTACGCCCTTGAACATCCAGTGTTACGTTGAAAATTGAAAACTCAATCTTGTTTCAAGATGTCATCATGAATTTTCAAAACATTATTTTGCTTCGAATTGCTACAAAGAGCTTAGCAATTCTGCAAAGTTGTGGTCGGGATCCATTGGAACGGTGTTGGAGTTAGAACTTATAGGAGTTGTTTAGAATCAGCGAAATGGAATGTAATGATTCTCTTGTTAATGATGAATGAATAGTGATTACATATATATAGGTGCTCAAGGGCACCGTCGCGCCTGTTCGGAAGGGACAGACCCCTTCTGAAAGCGCAAACTCTGTACAGACGCATCTCGTCATTAGCGGCTAAGCCACGTGTTAATCATGTGCTTAAACTAATTGATCACACACTAATTATTTCTAACACTGCCCCTTAATCAATTTGCTTCAAGTATGCTTCATGTAGTCCTTGTTCTTCAGAATATCCAAAACAATGGGAAAAACTCCTCCAAAAACCATGTAGGAAAAATTTGAGGAGAAACCATATTGTCTATTGTATGCCATGAAAACTCCCTTAAACCTGAAAGGAAAATTAAAATAAAATAATATAGCATATATATATATAAATTACCATCTCATTGCTGATATATATGAGATTGTAATATCATTCTCCTAAAATCCAATGGAAAAAAATATCAGAAAGATTAATATATCTTTGATACCTCCTCTAAAACGCCAGTGGGGAAAATTAGAGATAGATATATATCATTGTGTTGATATTATCTCATTAAAAACCTTTATGAGAAATTAAATTAAAAAAACTCATATGGGAAAGGAGTACAATATGAGGCTTTGATTAGGACTAATTTAAGAAGATTCTCTCCTAAACCTTGTAAATCTGGTAGTCGCCGCATACCAATTCCACATACCAATTTTTGAAAAATTGATGTTGGTAAGGACTTTGTAAACAAATCAGCGAGATAATCACAAGATTTAATTTGCAAAATATTAATTTCTCCACTTTATTTTAATTGGTGAGGGTAGAATAACTTTGGTGCAATATGCTTAGTTATATTTCTCTTTATATAACATGTATCCATGTGTGCAGCACAAGAGGTATTATCTTCATAGATAATAGTCGGTGATTTCATAGAACCAATACCACATGATAGTTGTATGTGGTTAATCATTCTACGGAGCCACACGCATTCACGTGAAGCTTCATATAAAGCAATTATTTCAGAATGATTAGTGGATGTAGCCACTAATGTTTGTTTGGAAGATTTTCAAGATATGGCTGTTCCACCATGCAAAAATACATAGACTGTCTGGGATCTAGCATTATGCGGATTAGATAAGTAACCAATTTGAAAGAAAAGTTCAAGATCTTTTGTACCATTGAGATATCGAAAGTTATTCTTAACTCCCGTCCAATGACGTTTAGTGGGAGCAGCGCTATATCTAGCTAGTAAATTCACTATAAAAGCGATATCCGGCTGGGTGCTATTTGCAAGATACATTAACGCTCCAATGGCACTAAGGTAGGAAACCTTAGGTCCTAATGATTCCTCTCCATCATCCCGTGGTCTAAATTCATCCTTCTTCATATCAAGTGATCGTACCACCACAGGAGTCTTTGATGGATATGATTTGTCCATATTGAATTTCTCCAATATCTTCTGCATATAAGCGGCTTGATGTACAAAAATTCCCGTAGGAAGATGTTCAACTTGTAAACCTAAACAAAATTTAGTTTCACCCAAATATTTCATCTCGAATTCCATTGTTAGATGATTACGTGCTTCATTTATATCTTGTATGTGTCTAATGATATTAAGATCATCAACGTATGCATAAATTATACAATTTCCCGTATCGGACTTCTTAATGAACACACATGGTGAATCATCACTGACTAGTGTACCCCTTCTTGAGAAGGAATTCACTATGCCGATTGTACCACATTCGACCCGATTGCTTTAAGCCATAAAGTGACTTCTTCAATTTTACACAATACATATTGCGATTTGCATTCGAATTCGGTATAGGAATTCGTTCTGAAACCTTCTGTGACGCCCTAAGATTTACCAAAATCAAATCACGCGTTAGAACGTTTCGATTAAAGACCACTCGTCGCCAGACCATAGCCCTAACCCCTGACCGTATCGCCATCCCATCCCGCACCGCTCGGAAGCCTGCCGTCCGCGCGCGGTCACCGCCGCGAATAGCGCCGGCGCAAGTCATTTCTCGCAGCACGCGAATCCCGCGCGCGCGTGGCCGATCGGCCGCGACTGCGGCCGCGATTGGCGCCGACGCGTTTTTCTTTTCCCCTCGCCGTTTCCCTCGCACCGCGCGTCTCCCCGCGTGGCCGACCGGCCGCGGTCACCGCCGCGACCGGCGCCGGCCCTTCTCCCTCTCTCTTTTCTTTTCTTTCTTTCCCTTTATTTCTTTTCCCTTTTTCCTTTTCTCTCCTTTTCCTTTCTTTCTTTTTCCCTTCCCTCCCTTTTCTTCCTCCTCCCTTCCTTCCTGTTTTTCCCCTGCTCCCGCCCACCGCACGGCCGTGCGCCGGCCCTGGGCGCCGCGCACGCGCCCTGCCCAGCCTTGCCGCGCACACACCCTGCCAGCCTCGCGACGCACACGCCCACCCGTGCCCACGCGCGCGCCCGCGCGTGCCCCGCGTGCCGCACCGACCGCCGCGCCGCTCGCCGTCAGGACGGCCGCGACGTCGCGCCGCCCGCCGCGTCGCCTGCCGCCCGCCACTACCGCCCCGACGCGCCGCCCGCCGCTAGCATCCCGCGTCCACCGCCGTGCCGCATCGCGACGGCCGCAAGCGGCCGAGCGCCATTAATGGCGCCCGCACCGCCCGCTGGCCGCCCGCGCCTCGCTCCCCACCGGCCCCGCCTCCTTGATGCTCCACTCCGCCTATAAGAAGGCCCTCGCGCAGCCCCTCGCCTCCCCACACCTCCCACCGCCGCCTCCTGCCCCTCCCCGCGCTCCCGTTGCAGCCCGCCCGTGCCGCACTGCCGCCACCCGCCGGCCTCCGTCGCCGCGCCTCCTCGCCCCACCTCAGCCCGAGGTGAGGCCGGGGATTAGCCCCCCTCCTCCCCCTTCCCCTTTTCCCCCTCAGCCCCGTGCCGCCCCGAGCCCCGGACGCCGGGATTTGGCCGGCGCCCGACCCCCCCTTCCCTCCCCTGTTTCTATCAACGGGAGGAAGAAGAAGGAGGGCAAGTTTGCCCAAAACCCTCTGCTGTTTTTCCATTTTCCAAAGAAAACCCCCCCTAAGAGTACCCTTATCCGTTCCCGTTTTACAAATGAAACCTCGCCTGTTTTGTATTTCAATTTAAACCCTCCAATGCATACATCTAGATATACTTGACAACCTTTTAGCATGCCTAGAATATTTTTAAGATTCGCAAATAGATCCCTACTCTTTTCTGATAGTTACGAATAAGCCCCTGGACCCCCGTTTGAGCCCTGAAACCACCTTCAGCTCGTCATTTTATGTGCGAAACGACCTCCGATTGACCCGAAACTTTACCACTCCGCTTCTAGCATAGTTTTAGCTATGCCATTAAGAAACCACCCAAAGATATTGCCCCTAACTCCGTAACCAAATTATTTCCGATTCAAGCCTATCGGTAAAAGCTTTTAGTTCTTTCGCTTGATTATGTGTCTGTTTGTTTGCGTCGTAGGACACGGAGTGAACGACGAGGTTCCCGACCGCGACCAAGCGACTGAGGACCAGTACTGCGACCCCGAACCCGAAGGGCAGTGCTCCGATCAGGACTTTCCGCAAGGGTTTGACGATGGCAAGTTCAATTCCGCCCTTGATGCATATTTTTGTCCTAGTTTTTATAAACACAACCCAATGGCCTGTTTTATAAAATTGCATTGTTTTGTGTGCTGGAAACCCGGTAGGATAGCCACCCTTGTTTGAAGTAACCATACTTTGACTGCCTGATTTATAAAGAAAATGCGTGTGTGTGGGAAGGGATAAAATGTGGTTTTGAAAAGCGAGTTAGATGAGATGGATGGCATTTCTGTGTGAATTGCCGTTGGTGTGCTCGTACCTGTGTGGTCGAGCGTGGATGGGAGATGTCCATCTTGTCACCCCTAAGGACCGAGTTGATGTGACATCTCACCTAGCTTCTCGTAGTGCGAACCACTTGACCGTTGTATGGGCAACGGCTTGGCCTAACCCCACTAGTTAGTCTGATAGCCATCAGGAGAGCTGGGAGCAACGGGTGATCAAGGAGGCGGGATAAGCTCTGTGTGACTTATGCCCCGGTTAAACCTCGGTGTTAGGTCGAATGACCCCTTGATAGATCCCGTGGTGGCTAGTCAGGTCTAGCTACGGTGGGTAAGGGCTTCGATGGGATCTGCACCGGCACTCAGGTGTTCGTGCTGTGGTACCCCACCTGTGGGTAAAGTTGCACACCTCTGCAGAGTTAAAAATCTATTCGAATAGCCGTGCCCACGGTACTGGGCAAGTTACGGTGTGGTCACATAACTAGTGTTTCTCTCTGGGAAGGGGTGAACCCGTGTGAGTTGTTTGGAAAGTATCCGGCAACGGTGCCGTGTGCTACAACGGACGGGGAGTCCGGTAGTGGCTTGAAACTTGGATCCGTGAGGATCGACATCGTGTGTTCTTAGCCACTTGAAAACTTGTTTTGAAAAAAAATGCTTTTAAAACGTACCCTCGCATATAATTGTGTTTCCGCAAAAGAACCGTAACTTTATCCTTGGATTATCCTGTGCATCTAATTTTGTTATAACCCCCCCCCCGTGGGTGTGATTGGACTTGCTGAGTACGTTTGTACTCACCCCGTTCTTACTTTACAGTGGAGGATCCCGACTACATCCCCGAGAACGACGAGTAGGGTTCCGTCCTGCACCCAGTCTTGCCCGTGGGTGAGGTCACCGTTGGAGCTCCGCATGGCGCAAGACTCTGATGATCCCCTGTTCGTAGTTAGTGTAGTAGTATGGGTTTTTGTTGTAATCCTCGCGATAGTGGCGTTTCACTGCCCATTACCGCGAAGAGTTGTACGGTGATGTACCATCTGATGTAATAAAAGTGTTATCAGCCTCCTGGTACTGATAAAGTGACACTTTTAAGTCTTCCCTGATGGGGGGACGCTTCAGGTGGTATCAGAGCCGTAGGCTGGCCGTAGGATGTGACCCTAGGAGCGAAACCCTTTTTAAGCCCTAGGATTTGCGCTGGCTTAGCTCTTTTCTCACACAAACACTCACCACTGGTTTTTACCCTGTTCCAGATGGCTGACAATGGATGGGTCAACGGAGTCTGCTACGCAGAGCCTGGCCTTCCTAAGTTATTGTTGCTCAGCCTGGAACGCGTTGGGGTTATGGAAACGCCGGAGTACGCCTACCGAGAATACATCTCCGGTGGCACCCTTCGGTGCGACGTAATGGTTTTTGTGGAGAAAAGCCCCCGCTACCCTGATGTGGACCCTTGGTTCATCTCCACCACTGGTTTCCGCTTCCCCGACACCTATCGAAAGGCCGCTCGAAAAGCCTTGCGACGACTGCGTGTGCTCTACAGGCACCACCTTCAGCGGACTCCTATGGGATTTTTCCCACCCGCTGAGGGAAGAGGGCGCACTTGGATTGCCCGAATGAGGGGACTTGGACGAGAAGAAGAAGATCTAGAAGATACGGTCTCCCACCTGTCTATTTACCTTACGGGCTTAGATGCGCTCTGCAACGAGCAGGCGGCACAATTGAAGAAATTAATCCATGGAGTTGAAAAGTTAACCCAGGAGCTGGAGGAACAACGGACAAGAGCCGCAAGCGCCGAGTATTCCTTAGCCGCCCTCCAAGCCCAGATGCAAGAATACGAGACCCGCAACGGAATAGGTGGATGGATCGAAGAAGAAGAAGAAGAACCCATGGAAACCCATTGGGACAAGGGTACTCAGACCGAAAACGAGATGGATCGGTTCCTTCCAATAAAGAAGCGCTCTATCAGGACCGAGGAAGAATCTCCATGATAGGATTAGCACCCCGTTGAACAAGATCTTCCCCAAGGAGAGCAAGAAGTAAGCCAGAACCGAGGGGGAAGTCAAGAAGGAGAACAACTACCACCACCCCACCCCTCGGAGACCTGGCACAAATCATCCATAATCAGACCCTCATACTGGAGACTCTGGCAAACGCCCTCATTAACCGGCAGCCGCGAGGGCAGAATATGAACGACAAGCTGACGGCCTTTCTAAGGACCAAGCCACCAACCTTCGCCGGATCCTGCAACCCGTTGGATGCTGACGACTGGTTGCGAGTAATTCAGAGGAAGCTCGAACCATTCGAATGCCAGGACCGGGATAAAGTCCTTCTGGCGGCCCACCAGCTCACCGGAACGGCATTATCCTGGTGGGAAAACTATTGTGCTGCAGCCGAAGACGCCTCTACCATCACCTGGGGAGAATTTGTAAGGGAGTTCCGCCGCTACCACATCCCTTCGGCCACCATGAAGCGCAAGGCGGATGAATTCCGTGCACTACAACAAGGGAGCATGACGGTGGAAGAATACACCCACCGGTTTATAGAATTGGCCCGATATGCGCCGGAAGAAGTAAACGACGACGACAAAAAGCAAGACATGTTCAAGAAGGGATTAAGCCCAGAGCTCCGAACCTTGCTTACTCCCCAGATCTATCCAGACTTCAACACCCTGATGAACAAGGCCATCCTCACAGAAAGGGCCAAGGCCGAAGAAAGAAAGGACAATAAACACAAATTCTTGGAAAGTAAGGCTCGCCAGCAGGACCGCTTCCAAAAGCCGAGGAACTCCAACTACACTGCACCAAGATCTCAGGCCCCAATGCAGTATAGAACTCAGTCCCAGGTGACAGGATCACAGGCCCCGCCTAGAAGCCAGAATACCTCGAGGGCCCCGCAAAGCAATGCAAGTCAGGCCACCCCCGACAACAACAATGTTAGGGCTTGTTTCAACTGCCGAGAGACAGGGCACTTCATCGCCAATTGCCCCTACGCCAAGAATAAGCCGGCAACGTCGACCTTCTCCAACACAGTGAATGGGCCCAGACCAGCCCTGACCGGTGCCAACCGAGTGCCCGTCCGCAACAACGACAGCGGCCAGCAGGTGAAGCAGCAATCGTTTGGACGAGCCCGCGTCAATCACATCGACGCGCAGGAGGCTCAGGAAGCTCAGGGCGTAGTGCTCGGTGAGTACTTAGTCAACTCAGCTCTGGCGACAGTATTATTTGATTCTGGAGCATCGCACTCGTTTATATCCTCGAGCTATGTGGAGAAACACAAAATACCTACAGTACTACTAAAGACACCCCTATTAACCCGGACGCCTGGAGGCGACATCAATTGTCAATTAGGTTGTCCACGGGTAAAGATCAATTTAAGTGGGGTAGACTTTCTAGCAGATTTGGTAGTACTTAAGCCTGGGGGAATAGACGTGATCCTTGGGATGGATTGGTTAAGCCGACACAATGGTCTCATAGGCTGCACTGATAAAGTGGTACACCTAACCAACCACGAAGGAGTACAAGTGATCTGCCGTACCCGGGATAGTAAATATGACCCAATGGTATTTGGCATGGAAGCCAAGCCCTTAGAAGGAGTCCCGGTAGTAAACGAATACCCAGATGTATTTCCTGAAGAGCTTCCCGGTATGCCGCCGGACAGGGATATAGAATTCGTCATAGACCTTATTCCCGGAACCTCTCCGATAGCCAAGAGACCCTATAGGATGGCAGCCTCTGAATTGACAGAATTAAAAAAGCAACTAGAAGAACTGCAACGGATTGGTTTCATCAGACCAAGCTCGTCGCCTTGGGGAGCCCCAGTTCTGTTTGTCAAAAAGAAAGATGGGAGTATGAGGATGTGTGTAGATTACCGGGCACTGAATGAAGTTACCATTAAGAATAAATACCCCCTCCCTAGGATTGATGACCTTTTCGATCAGCTAAAAGGAGCCAAGTACTTCTCCAAGATCGATCTAAGGTCAGGATATTTTCAGCTCAAGATTAGGGAAAGTGACATCCCTAAGACAGCTTTTGTCACCCGATATGGGCAGTTTGAGTTCACCGTAATGTCCTTCGGACTAACCAATGCCCCAGCCTATTTTATGAACCTCATGAACAAAGTGTTTATGGACGAGCTGGATAAGTTTGTCGTAGTCTTTATCGACGACATACTTATCTACTCTAAGAGTATTCAGGAACATGAGCAACATTTGCGGGTAGTATTGGAAAAGCTGAGGGCACATAGGTTATATGCTAAGTTCAGCAAGTGCGACTTCTGGCTGGAGAGGGTAGCTTTTCTTGGTCACATTCTGACTGCGGAAGGCGTAGCCGTGGACCCAGAGAAGGTCGAAGCTGTTTCCAATTGGCAGCGACCAACTAACGTCAGTGAAATCAGGAGCTTCCTTGGGTTAGCCGGGTACTATCGGAGATTTATTGAGGGATTCTCCAAGTTAGCCCGACCTATGACGGAACTTCTTAAGAAAGAGAAAAAGTTTGCTTGGACAGAATCCTGTGAGAGGAGTTTTCAAGAACTGAAGCGAAGACTGACAACCGCCCCAGTGCTGACCCTACCGGACATTCATCGGGACTTTGTCATCTATTGTGACGCATCCCGACAAGGATTAGGGTGCGTACTGATGCAAGACGGGAAAGTCGTTGCATATGCCTCCCGCCAACTCAGGACTCATGAGCAGAATTATCCGACCCATGATTTGGAACTAGCAGCCGTAGTGCATGCCCTTAAGATTTGGAGACACTACCTAATTGGAAATAAGTGTGAGGTTTACACCGACCACAAGAGTCTGAAGTATATCTTTACCCAGCCGGATTTAAATTTAAGGCAAAGAAGATGGTTGGAGTTGGTCAAGGACTACAATTTGGAAATTCAGTATCACCCCGGAAAGGCGAACGTGGTAGCCGACGCCTTAAGCCGGAAATCCTATGGGCCCGAGGATGACAACCTGCGCGAGGAAATGGCGCGATTAAATGTGCACATTGTTCCTCGAGGTTCCAGTCATGTGTTAAGCATCCAATCAACCTTAGAGGATAAGATTAGAGAAGCCCAAAGCTCGGATCAAGAGTTAGTAAAAATTCGCAAACAAACTGGAGAAAACAAAGCACCGGGCTTCAGAGTAGACAATAAGGGAACATTATGGTACGAGGATAGGATTTGTGTACCCCAGAATGGAGACTCCCGGCAGATAATTATGGACGAAGCCCATAACTCAGCTTATTCCATCCACCCAGGATCCACTAAAATGTATATGGACATAAGGCAAAAATACTGGTGGAATGGAATGAAAGCGGATATTGCAAGATTCGTGGCCCATTGTGACACTTGTCAAAGGATAAAGGCCGAGCATCAAAAGCCGGCAGGATTACTGCAACCCCTACATATTCCGGTGTGGAAGTGGGATGAGATAGGGATGGACTTTGTAGTAGGACTGCCCCGAACGCAAAAGGGACACGATTCCATATGGGTAATTGTGGATCGACTCACTAAATCGGCACATTTCATACCCGTAAGGACCACTTATGGCGGAGAAAAGCTGGCAAAACTTTACGTGGAAAATATAGTGAAGTTACATGGAGTGCCCAGCAGAATCGTCTCGGATAGAGGTACCCAATTTACATCTAGGTTCTGGAAAAGTCTACATAAAGCCATGGGCACTAAGTTAGATTTTAGCTCCGCATACCACCCACAGACGGATGGTCAAACCGAGAGGGTGAACCAGATAATGGAAGATATGCTGAGAGCATGTGTACTAACCTATGGGAATGATTGGGAACAGAGTCTGCCCTATGCGGAATTCTCGTACAATAATGGCTACCAAGCCAGCCTGGGTATGTCGCCATTCGAAGCCCTCTACGGAAGAAAGTGCAAAACTCCCTTAATGTGGTCGGAAGTCGGAGAACGTGCGCTAGTAGGACCCGCGCTCATAAAAGAAGCGGAAGAGAAAGTGGCGGAAATCCGCGAGAAATTAAAAGCAGCCCAGTCCCGGCAAAAGAGCTATGCAGACAAGAAGAGGCGGGAGATAAGCTTCAATCCGGGAGATTTTGTCTATCTCAAAGTCTCACCCATTCGAGGGACACGAAGATTTCAGGTACAAGGAAAATTAGCCCCTCGATACATTGGGCCGTATCGGGTTCTAAAGAAGGTAGGAGCAGTGGCATACCGACTGGAGTTACCGGAAGGAATGTCAGATATACATCCAGTGTTTCACGTCTCGCAATTAAGGAGATGTTTGAGAGTACCCGAAGGAGAACACGTGCCGGTAGAAACAATAGACCTGCAACCGGATCTGCGATATCAAGAAGTGCCGGTCAGAATCCTGGACACCGTCACTAGGAGAACGAGAAACTCCGAGGTACGAATATGCAGAGTTCAATGGAGCAGACATGGGGTGGAGGAAGCGACTTGGGAACGCGAAGAAGCGCTAAAGAAGGAGTTTCCCCATCTATTTAGGGGCCAGCCGAATCTCGGGGACGAGATTCATTTAAGTGGGGTAGGTTTGTGACGCCCTAAGATTTACCAAAATCAAATCACGCGTTAGAACGTTTCGATTAAAGACCACTCGTCGCCAGACCATAGCCCTAACCCCTGACCGTATCGCCATCCCATCCCGCACCGCTCGGAAGCCTGCCGTCCGCGCGCGGTCACCGCCGCGAATAGCGCCGGCGCAAGTCATTTCTCGCAGCACGCGAATCCCGCGCGCGCGTGGCCGATCGGCCGCGACTGCGGCCGCGATTGGCGCCGACGCGTTTTTCTTTTCCCCTCGCCGTTTCCCTCGCACCGCGCGTCTCCCCGCGTGGCCGACCGGCCGCGGTCACCGCCGCGACCGGCGCCGGCCCTTCTCCCTCTCTCTTTTCTTTTCTTTCTTTCCCTTTATTTCTTTTCCCTTTTTCCTTTTCTCTCCTTTTCCTTTCTTTCTTTTTCCCTTCCCTCCCTTTTCTTCCTCCTCCCTTCCTTCCTGTTTTTCCCCTGCTCCCGCCCACCGCACGGCCGTGCGCCAGCCCTGGGCGCCGCGCACGCGCCCTGCCCAGCCTTGCCGCGCACACACCCTGCCAGCCTCGCGACGCACACGCCCACCCGTGCCCACGCGCGCGCCCGCGCGTGCCCCGCGTGCCGCACCGACCGCCGCGCCGCTCGCCGTCAGGACGGCCGCGACGTCGCGCCGCCCGCCGCGTCGCCTGCCGCCCGCCACTACCGCCCCGACGCGCCGCCCGCCGCTAGCATCCCGCGTCCACCGCCGTGCCGCATCGCGACGGCCGCAAGCGGCCGAGCGCCATTAATGGCGCCCGCACCGCCCGCTGGCCGCCCGCGCCTCGCTCCCCACCGGCCCCGCCTCCTTGATGCTCCACTCCGCCTATAAGAAGGCCCTCGCGCAGCCCCTCGCCTCCCCACACCTCCCACCGCCGCCTCCTGCCCCTCCCCGCGCTCCCGTTGCAGCCCGCCCGTGCCGCACTGCCGCCACCCGCCGGCCTCCGTCGCCGCGCCTCCTCGCCCCACCTCAGCCCGAGGTGAGGCCGGGGATTAGCCCCCCTCCTCCCCCTTCCCCTTTTCCCCCTCAGCCCCGTGCCGCCCCGAGCCCCGGACGCCGGGATTTGGCCGGCGCCCGACCCCCCCTTCCCTCCCCTGTTTCTGTCAACGGGAGGAAGAAGAAGGAGGGCAAGTTTGCCCAAAACCCCCTGCTGTTTTTCCATTTTCCAAAGAAAACCCCCCCTAAGAGTACCCTTATCCGTTCCCGTTTTACAAATGAAACCTCGCCTGTTTTGTATTTCAATTTAAACCCTCCAATGCATACATCTAGATATACTTGACAACCTTTTAGCATGCCTAGAATATTTTAAGATTCGCAAATAGATCCCTACTCTTTTCTGATAGTTACGAATAAGCCCCTGGACCCCCGTTTGAGCCCTGAAACCACCTTCAGCTCGTCATTTTATGTGCGAAACGACCTCCGATTGACCCGAAACTTTACCACTCCGCTTCTAGCATAGTTTTAGCTATGCCATTAAGAAACCACCCAAAGATATTGCCCCTAACTCCGTAACCAAATTATTTCCGATTCAAGCCTATCGGTAAAAGCTTTTAGTTCTTTCGCTTGATTATGTGTCTGTTTGTTTGCGTCGTAGGACACGGAGTGAACGACGAGGTTCCCGACCGCGACCAAGCGACTGAGGACCAGTACTGCGACCCCGAACCCGAAGGGCAGTGCTCCGATCAGGACTTTCCGCAAGGGTTTGACGATGGCAAGTTCAATTCCGCCCTTGATGCATATTTTTGTCCTAGTTTTTATAAACACAACCCAATGGCCTGTTTTATAAAATTGCATTGTTTTGTGTGCTGGAAACCCGGTAGGATAGCCACCCTTGTTTGAAGTAACCATACTTTGACTGCCTGATTTATAAAGAAAATGCGTGTGTGTGGGAAGGGATAAAATGTGGTTTTGAAAAGCGAGTTAGATGAGATGGATGGCATTTCTGTGTGAATTGCCGTTGGTGTGCTCGTACCTGTGTGGTCGAGCGTGGATGGGAGATGTCCATCCATCTCATCTAACTCGCTTTTCAAAACCACATTTTATCCCTTCCCACACACGCGCATTTTCTTTATAAATCAGGCAGTCAAAGTATGGTTATTTCACACAAGGGTGGCTATCCTACCGGGTTTCCAGCACGCAAAACAATGCAATTTTATAAAACAGGCCATTGGGTCGTGTTTATAAAAACTAGGACAGAAATATGCATCAAAGGGCGGAAGTGAACTTGCCATCGTCAAACCCTTGCGGGAAGTCCTGGCCGAAGCACTGTCCTTCGGGTTCGGGGTCGCAGAACTGGTCCTCAGTTGCTTGGTCGCGGTCGGGAACCTCGTCGTTCACTCCGTGTCCTACGACGCAAACAAACAGACACACAATCAAGCGAAAGAACTAAAAGCTTTTATCGTTGGGCTTGAATCGGAAATAATTTAGTTACGGAGTTAGGGGTGGTATCTCTAGGTGGTATCTTAATGGCATGGCTAAAACTATACTAGAAAGGGTGTGGTAAAGTTTCGGGTCAATCGGAGGTCGTTTCGCACATAAAATGACGCGCTAAAGGTGGTTTCCGGGCTCAAACGGGGGTTCGAGGGCTTGTTCGTAAATATCAGAAAAGAGTAGGGATCTATTTGCGAATCTTAAAAATATTCTAGGCATGCTACAAGGTTGTCAAGTATATCTAGATGTATGCATTGGAGGGTTTGAATTGAAATACAAAACAGGCGAGGTTTCATTTGTAAAACGGGAACGGATAAGGGTACTCTTAGAGAGGGGGGGTTTCTTTGGAAAACAGAAAAACAGCAGGGGGTTTTGGGCAAAATGGTTTCTTCCTCCTCTCCTCCCCCGTGACAGAAACAGAGGAGGGATTGGGGGGGGGCGCCGGCGGCCCAATCCCGGCCGGCAGGGCACGGCGGCGGTCCGGGGGGTGGGGAAAAAGAGGGAGGGGGGCGCGGGGAACCCATCCCCGGCCTCACCTTGGCTCGGGCTGCAGCGAGGGGGGCTGCCCACGGGGGCTTGCGGCGGCGGGCAGGGGCGTCCGTGGGGGCGGCGCCGGGCTGGGGGAGGCGAGGGGCCGGGTGGTGGAGGTGGTCGTGGTGGTGGTGAGCCACGCGGGCGGCCTATTTATAGGCCGAGGAGAGGGGCGGTGAGGTGGGGGAATTGAGGCGGCCGGCGGGCGGTGCGGGCGCCATTAATGGCGTCCCGGCCGCTTCCTTTCGTCGTGGCGTGGCGTGCGGGCGAGCACGGGGCTGTGGCGGCGTGCGGCGCGTCGGGGCGGGTGCGGCAGCGGCGGACGGCCCGGCGCGGCAGCGGCGGCGGCTCAGCGGGCGGCGCGGCATAGCGGCGCCGGGTGCGGGCGTGTGCGCGCACGGCACGCGCGGCGCGGGCCAGGGGCGAGGCACGGGCGACGGGCGCCGCGGCGCGCGGCGCGTGAGCACGCGGGGCACGCGGGGTGCGCGGGCGGGTGCGTGCGCGTGCACGCGGCACGGCCGGGGGTAGCGCGGGCGCGGCGCACAGGGCCGGCGCACGGCTGTGCCGTGCTCGGGAGCAGGGGGGGGAAAGGGGGAAACAGGAAGGAAGGGAGGAGAAAGAAAAGGGAGGAAAGGGAGAAAAGAAAGAAAAGAAAAGGGGAGAAAAGGAAAAAGGAAAGGGGAAAAGAGAGAAAAGAAAAAGAGGGAGGGAGAAGGGCCGGCGCCGGTCGCGGCGGTGACCGCGGCCGGTCGGCCACGCGGGGAAGCGCGCGGTGCGAGGGGAAACAGCGAGGGAAAAGAAAGGCGCGTCGGCGCCAATCGCGGCGGCGGCCGCGGCTGGTCGGCCACGCGTGCGCGGCATTCGTGCGCCGAATCGTGCCGGCGCTAATCGAGGAAAGCGGTCGCGCGCGTTGACAAGCTACCGAGCGGTGGAGGACCTGGTTAGGGTTAGGGTTTCGTCGTCGGGTGGTCTCTGAATGAAGCACCCTAGCGCGTGTTTTAATTTGGTGGATTTTCAGGGCGTTACAAACCTACCCCACTTAAATGAATCTCGTCCTCGAGATTCGGCTGGCTTCTAAACAAATGGGGAAATTCCTTCTTCAGAGCCTCCTCGCGTTCCCAGGTTGCTTCCTCTTCTCCATGTCTGCTCCATTGAACCCTGCATATCCGTACTTCGGAGTTTCTTGTCCTTCTTGTGACAGTGTCTAGAATCTTGACCGGTACTTCTTGGTATCGCAAATCCGGCTGCAGATCTATTGTTTCCGCCAGCACGTGTTCTCCCTCGGGTACTCTCAAACTCCTTCGTAATTGCGATACATGGAATACTGGGTGTATATCTGACATTTCCCTTGGCAACTCCAGCTGGTATGCTACGGCTCCGACTCTCTTCCGAATTTGATACGGTCCAATGTATCGGGGGGCCAATTTTCCTTGTACTTGAAACCTTCGCGTTCCTCGAATGGGTGAGACTTTGAGATAAACAAAATCTCCTGGATGGAAACTTATCTCTCGCCTCCTTCTGTCTGCGTAACTCTTTTGTCGGGACTGAGCTGCTTTCAATTTCTCGCGGATCTCCGCTACTTTTTCTTCTGCCTCTTTTATGAAGTCGGGTCCTTCTAGGGCACGTTCTCCGACTTCCGACCACATTAGGGGAGTTTTGCACTTTCTTCCGTAGAGAGCTTCGAACGGCGACATGCCCAGGCTGGCTTGGTAGCTATTGTTGTACGAGAATTCCGCGTAGGGCAGACTCTGTTCCCAATCATTCCCGTAGGTTAGTACACATGCTCTCAGCATATCTTCCATGATCTGATTCACCCTTTCGGTCTGACCATCCGTCTGTGGGTGGTATGCGGAGCTAAAATCTAACTTAGTGCCCATGGCTTTATGTAGGCTTTTCCAAAACCTAGATGTAAATTGGGTCCCTCTATCCGAGACGATTCTGCTGGGCACTCCATGTAACTTCACTATATTTTCCACGTAAAGTTTTGCCAGCTTTTCTCCGCCATAAGTGGTCCTTACGGGTATGAAATGTGCTGATTTAGTGAGTCGATCCACAATTACCCATATGGAATCGTGTCCCTTCTGTGTTCGGGGTAGTCCCACTACAAAGTCCATTCCTATCTCATCCCATTTCCAAACCGGGATAGGCAAGGGTTGCAATAATCCTGCCGGCTTTTGATGTTCGGCCTTGATCCTTTGGCAAGTATCACAGTGTGCCACAAATCGTGCGATATCCGCTTTCATTCCATTCCACCAGTATTTTTGCCTTATGTCCATATACATTTTGGTGGATCCTGGGTGGATGGAGTAGGCCGAGCTATGGGCTTCGTCCATGATCAATTGCCGGAAATCTCCGTTCTTGGGTACACAAATTCTATCCTCGTACCATAACGTTCCCTTATCGTCCACTCTGAAACCCGGTGCTTTGTTTTCTCCAGTTTGTTTGCGAATTTTTACTAACTCTTGATCCGAGCTTTGGGCTTCTCTAATCTTATCCTTTAATGTTGATTGGACGTTTAGCACTTGGCTGGAACCTCGAGGTATAATGTGCACATTTAATCGTGCCATTTCCTCTCGCAGAGGGTCATTCGTGGGCCCATAGGATTTCCGACTTAAGGCATCGGCTACCACGTTCGCCTTTCCGGGGTGATACTGAATTTCCAGATTATAGTCTTTGACCAACTCCAACCATCTTCTCTGCCTTAAATTTAAATCTGGCTGAGTAAAGATATACTTTAGACTCTTGTGGTCGGTGTAAACCTCACAATTATTTCCGATTAGGTAGTGTCTCCAAATTTTAAGGGCATGCACTACGGCTGCTAGTTCCAAATCATGGGTCGGATAGTTCTGCTCATGAGTCTTGAGTTGGCGGGAGGCATATGCAACGACTTTCCCGTCTTGCATCAGTACGCACCCTAATCCTTGTCGGGATGCGTCACAATAGATGACAAAGTCCCGATGAATGTCCGGTAGGGTCAGCACTGGGGCGGTTGTCAACCTTCTTTTCAACTCTTGAAAGCTTCTTTCACAACTTTCCGACCAGGCGAACTTATTCTCCTTCTTAAGAAGTTCCGTCATGGGTCGGGCTATCCTGGAGAATCCCTCGATAAATCTCCGGTAGTACCCAGCTAGTCCAAGAAAACTCCTGATTTCATTAACATTAGTCGGTTGCTGCCAATTGGATACTGCCTCGACCTTTTCTGGGTCCACTGCTACTCCTTCCGCGGTTAGAATGTGACCAAGAAAAGCTACTCTCTCCAGCCAGAATTCGCACTTGCTGAACTTGGCATATAACTTATGTGCCCTCAGCTTTTCTAATACTACCCGCAGATGTTGCTCATGTTCCTGAATACTCTTAGAGTAGATAAGTATGTCGTCGATAAAGACTACGACGAACTTATCCAGCTCGTCCATAAACACTTTGTTCATGAGGTTCATAAAATAGGCAGGGGCATTGGTTAGTCCGAAGGACATTACAGTGAACTCAAACTGCCCGTAGCGGGTGACAAAAGCTGTTTTAGGGATGTCACTTTCTCTAATCTTGAGCTGGAAGTACCCTGACCTTAAATCGATCTTGGAAAAGTACTTGGCTCCCTTTAGCTGATTGAACAGGTCATCAATCCTGGGAAGAGGGTACTTGTTCTTAATGGTAACCTCATTCAGTGCTCGGTAATCTACACACATCCTCATACTCCCATCTTTCTTTTTGACAAACAGGACTGGGGCTCCCCAAGGCGACGAGCTTGGTCTGATGAAACCAATCCGTTGCAGTTCCTCTAGTTGCTTCTTTAATTCCGTCAATTCCGAGGCCGCCATCCTATAGGGTCTCTTGGCTATCGGAGAGGTTCCGGGAATAAGGTCTATGACGAATTCTATATCCCTGTCCGGCGGCATACCGGGAAGCTCTTCAGGAAATACATCTGGGTATTCGTTTACTACCGGGACTCCTTCTAAGGGCTTGGTCTCCATGCTAAATACCATTGGGTCATATTTACTATCCCGGGTATGGCAGATCACTTGTATTCCTTCGGGGTTTGTTAAGTGTACCACTTTGTCAGTGCAGCCTATAAGACCATTGTGTCGGCTTAACCAATCCATCCCAAGGATCACATCTATTCCCCCAGGCTTAAGTACTACTAAATCTGCTAGAAAGTCTACCCCACTTAAATTGATCTTTACCCGTGGACAACCTAATTGACAATTGATGTCGCCTCCAGGCGTCCGGGTTAATAGGGGTGTCTTTAGTAGTACTGTAGGTATTTTGTGTTTCTCCACATAGCTCGAGGATATAAACGAGTGCGATGCTCCAGAATCAAATAATACTGTCGCCAGAGCTGAGTTGACTAAGTACTCACCGAGCACTACGCCCTGAGCTTCCTGAGCCTCCTGCGCGTCGATGTGATTGACGCGGGCTCGTCCAAATGATTGCTGCTTCACCTGCTGGCTGCCGTCGTTGTTGCGGACGGGCACTCGGTTGGCACCGGTCAGGGCTGGTCTGGGCCCATTCTCTGTGTTGGAGAAGGCCGATGTTGCCGGCTTATTCTTGGCGTAAGGGCAGTTGGCGATGAAGTGCCCTGTCTCCCGGCAGTTGAAACAAGCCCTAACATTGTTGTTGTCGGAGGCGGCCAGACTTGTGTTGCTCTGCGGGGCCCTCGTGGTATTCTGGCTCTTGGGCTGTGCTTCAGAGGCTCGCGATCCAGTCACTTGGGGCTGAGTCCTATACTGCATTGGGGCCTGGGATCTCGGTGTAGTGTAGTTGGAGTTCCTTGGCCTTTGGAAGCGGTCCTGCTGGCGAGCCTTACTTTCCAAGAATTTGCGTTTATTGTCCTTTCTTTCTTCGGCCTTGGCCCTTTCTGTGAGGATGGCCTTGTTCATCAGGGTGTTGAAGTCCGGATAGATCTGGGGAGTGAGTAAGGTCCGGAGCTCTGGGCTTAGCCCCTTCTTGAACATGTCTTGCTTTTTGTCATCGTCATTCACCTCTTCCGGCGCATATCGGGCCAATTCTATGAACCGGTGGGTGTATTCTTCCACCGTCATACTCCCCTGTTGCAGTGCGCGGAATTCATCCGCCTTGCGCTTCATAGTGGCTGAGGGGATGTGGTAGCGGCGGAACTCTCTTACAAATTCTCCCCAGGTGATGGTAGAGGCGTCTTCGGCTGCAGCACAATAGTTTTCCCACCAGGATAATGCCGTTCCGGTGAGCTGGTGGGCCGCCAGAAGGACTTTATTCCGGTCCTGGCATTCGAATGGTTCGAGCTTTCTCTGAATTACTCGCAACCAGTCGTCAGCATCCAACGGGTTGCAGGATCCGGCGAAGGTTGGTGGCTTGGTCCTTAGAAAGGCCGTCAGCTTGTCGTTCATATTCTGCCCTCGTGGCTGCCGGTTAATGAGGGCATTCGCCAGTGTCTCCAGAATGAGGGTCTGGTTATGGATTATCTGCGCCAGGTCTCCGAGGGGTGGGGGTGGTGGTAGTTGTTCTCCTTCTTGACTTCCCCCTCGGTTCTGGCTTACTTCTTGTTCTCCTTGGGGAAGATCTTGTTCAACGGGATGTGCTCCGACACTAGCGGCTACGGGATTCCGGCCACGGGAGGCCCTTGCAACGTTCCGGGGGGTCACCTGCTGATTAGGGTTACGATTATGTGATGTTTAAGTTGTTTAATTCGTATATAGGGCGGAATCTACTTCCTGCCAGTAGATATTTAACAAGCAGCACACAGCACACAACATCACACACAACAGGCACAAACAACTTTATTACTGCGGAAAGGGGGTACAGCTTGGGGTAAGGCTAGGTCTCGCACTACTCGTCCAGGGTCACGCCCGAGGGCACGACTTAGACAACAAGGGGCTGGGGTGTACACCGCTAGGGTGGCGTCGGTCATTCTACTCGCGGGGCAGGCCTTCTTCTGGGGCGGAAAGCGTGAGTGATCCTTGCTCGCCGTCCTCTGGATTTCCATCGGTCAAGGGTTGCGCCGCCGCATTTTCTTTAGCGGCAGCAGCGGAACTTTCAGGGTTCTCGGGTGGGGCTCGTGCGCTCCCGAAGAGTGATCCCCACCCTATGACGGGTGTCCCGAGTAACACGTGGTCTTCCCCTATCGCCGGGACTGGTGTTCCACTTTGGGTCCAATCTTGCATACGCCGGTCTCGGGCCTGCCTAAGGCTTTCTTGGGCGACAGCTTCGCTACTGACCGCGGCTGCGGCTCTCGCCTCGGCGTGGGCGGCTCGGATCTGCTGTATCCTCACCGCGAGCTCTGCTTGCTCGGCTCGATGGGTCTGAAAAGGGGTCTCGCTCCTAGGATTACGTCCTACGGCCAGCCTACGGCTCTGATACCACCTGAAGCGTCCCCCCATCAGGGAAGACTTAAAAGTGTTGGTTTATCAGTCCCAGGAGGCTGATAACACTTTTATTACATCAGATGGTACATCACCGTACAACTCCACGCGGTAATGGGCAGTGAAGCGCCACTATCGCGAGGATTACAACCAGAACCCACACTACTACACTAGCTACGAAAAGAGAATCATCAGAGTCTTGCGCCATGCGGAATCCAACGGTGGCCTCAACCACAGGCAAGACTGGGTGCAGGACGAAACCCTACTCGTTGTCTTCGGGGACGTAGTCTGGGTCTTCCACTGTAAAAATAGGAATGGGGTGAGTACAAACGTACTCAGCAAGTTCAATCACACCCACGGGGGGGGGGGGGGTATAGAAATTAATGCAAAGGACAATCCAAGGGTACGGTTAGGGTTTGTTTGCGGAAAAACTCGGTTATATGCAGGGGTTCATTTTGAAAACACTTTTCAAAACAAGTTTTTCCAATACCAAGGAGCACACGATGTTGATCCACACAGGATCCCAGTTTTAAACTGCTACCGGACTCCCCGTCCGCCGTAGCACACGGCACAACTGCCGGACACTTTTCCAAACAACTCACACTAGCCCATCCATTCCCAAGATAAACACTAGTTATGTGACCACACCGTAACTTACCCAATACCGTGGGCACGGCTATTCGAATAGATTTTTAACTCTGCAGAGGTGTGCAACTTTACCCACAGGTGGGGTACCACAGCACGAACACCTTAGTGCCGGTGCAGATCCCATCGAGGCCCTTACCCACCGTAGCTAGACCTGTCTAGCCATCACGGGATCTATCAAGGGGTCATTCGACCTATCACCGAGGTTTAACCGGGGCATAAGTCACACAGAGCTTATCCCGTCTCCTTGATCACCCGTTGCTCCCAGCTCTCCTGATGGCTATCAGACTAACCAGTGGGGTTAGGCCAAGCCGTTGCCCATACAACGGTCAAGTGGTTCGCACTACGAGAAGCTAGGTGAGATGTCACATCAACTCGGTCCTTAGGGGTGACAAGATGGATATCTCCCATCCACGCTCAACCACACAGGTACGAGCACACCAACGGCAATTCACACAGAAATGCCATCCATCTCATCTAACTCGCTTTTCAAAACCACATTTTATCCCTTCCCACACACGCGCATTTTCTTTATAAATCAGGCAGTCAAAGTATGGTTATTTCACACAAGGGTGGCTATCCTACCGGGTTTCCAGCACGCAAAACAATGCAATTTTATAAAACAGGCCATTGGGTCGTGTTTATAAAAACTAGGACAGAAATATGCATCAAAGGGCGGAAGTGAACTTGCCATCGTCAAACCCTTGCGGGAAGTCCTGGCCGAAGCACTGTCCTTCGGGTTCGGGGTCGCAGAACTGGTCCTCAGTTGCTTGGTCGCGGTCGGGAACCTCGTCGTTCACTCCGTGTCCTACGACGCAAACAAACAGACACACAATCAAGCGAAAGAACTAAAAGCTTTTATCGTTGGGCTTGAATCGGAAATAATTTAGTTACGGAGTTAGGGGTGGTATCTCTAGGTGGTATCTTAATGGCATGGCTAAAACTATACTAGAAAGGGTGTGGTAAAGTTTCGGGTCAATCGGAGGTCGTTTCGCACATAAAATGACGCGCTAAAGGTGGTTTCCGGGCTCAAACGGGGGTTCGAGGGCTTGTTCGTAAATATCAGAAAAGAGTAGGGATCTATTTGCGAATCTTAAAAATATTCTAGGCATGCTACAAGGTTGTCAAGTATATCTAGATGTATGCATTGGAGGGTTTGAATTGAAATACAAAACAGGCGAGGTTTCATTTGTAAAACGGGAACGGATAAGGGTACTCTTAGAGAGGGGGGGTTTCTTTGGAAAACAGAAAAACAGCAGGGGGTTTTGGGCAAAATGGTTTCTTCCTCCTCTCCTCCCCCGTGACAGAAACAGAGGAGGGATTGGGGGGGGGCGCCGGCGGCCCAATCCCGGCCGGCAGGGCACGGCGGCGGTCCGGGGGGTGGGGAAAAAGAGGGAGGGGGGCGCGGGGAACCCATCCCCGGCCTCACCTTGGCTCGGGCTGCAGCGAGGGGGGCTGCCCACGGGGGCTTGCGGCGGCGGGCAGGGGCGTCCGTGGGGCGGCGCCGGGCTGGGGGAGGCGAGGGGCCGGGTGGTGGAGGTGGTCGTGGTGGTGGTGAGCCACGCGGGCGGCCTATTTATAGGCCGAGGGGAGGGGCGGTGAGGTGGGGGAATTGAGGCGGCCGGCGGGCGGTGCGGGCGCCATTAATGGCGTCCCGGCCGCTTCCTTTCGTCGTGGCGTGGCGTGCGGGCGAGCACGGGGCTGTGGCGGCGTGCGGCGCGTCGGGGCGGGTGCGGCAGCGGCGGACGGCCCGGCGCGGCAGCGGCGGCGGCTCAGCGGGCGGCGCGGCATAGCGGCGCCGGGTGCGGGCGTGTGCGCGCACGGCACGCGCGGCGCGGGCCAGGGGCGAGGCACGGGCGACGGGCGCCGCGGCGCGCGGCGCGTGAGCACGCGGGGCACGCGGGGTGCGCGGGCGGGTGCGTGCGCGTGCACGCGGCACGGCCGGGGGTAGCGCGGGCGCGGCGCACAGGGCCGGCGCACGGCTGTGCCGTGCTCGGGAGCAGGGGGGGAAAGGGGGAAACAGGAAGGAAGGGAGGAGAAAGAAAAGGGAGGAAAGGGAGAAAAGAAAGAAAAGAAAAGGGGAGAAAAGGAAAAAGGAAAGGGGAAAAGAGAGAAAAGAAAAAGAGGGAGGGAGAAGGGCCGGCGCCGGTCGCGGCGGTGACCGCGGCCGGTCGGCCACGCGGGGAAGCGCGCGGTGCGAGGGGAAACAGCGAGGGAAAAGAAAGGCGCGTCGGCGCCAATCGCGGCGGCGGCCGCGGCTGGTCGGCCACGCGTGCGCGGCATTCGTGCGCCGAATCGTGCCGGCGCTAATCGAGGAAAGCGGTCGCGCGCGTTGACAAGCTACCGAGCGGTGGAGGACCTGGTTAGGGTTAGGGTTTCGTCGTCGGGTGGTCTCTGAATGAAGCACCCTAGCGCGTGTTTTAATTTGGTGGATTTTCAGGGCGTTACATCACCCCTAAGGACCGAGTTGATGTGACATCTCACCTAGCTTCTCGTAGTGCGAACCACTTGACCGTTGTATGGGCAACGGCTTGGCCTAACCCCACTAGTTAGTCTGATAGCCATCAGGAGAGCTGGGAGCAACGGGTGATCAAGGAGGCGGGATAAGCTCTGTGTGACTTATGCCCCGGTTAAACCTCGGTGTTAGGTCGAATGACCCCTTGATAGATCCCGTGGTGGCTAGTCAGGTCTAGCTACGGTGGGTAAGGGCTTCGATGGGATCTGCACCGGCACTCAGGTGTTCGTGCTGTGGTACCCCACCTGTGGGTAAAGTTGCACACCTCTGCAGAGTTAAAAATCTATTCGAATAGCCGTGCCCACTGTACTGGGCAAGTTACGGTGTGGTCACATAACTAGTGTTTCTCTCTGGGAAGGGGTGAACCCGTGTGAGTTGTTTGGAAAGTATCCGGCAACGGTGCCGTGTGCTACAACGGACGGGGAGTCCGGTAGTGGCTTGAAACTTGGATCCGTGAGGATCGACATCGTGTGTTCTTAGCCACTTGAAAACTTGTTTTGAAAAAAAATGCTTTTAAAACGTACCCTCGCATATAATTGTGTTTCCGCAAAAGAACCGTAACTTTATCCTTGGATTATCCTGTGCATCTAATTTTGTTATAACCCCCCCGTGGGTGTGATTGGACTTGCTGAGTACGTTTGTACTCACCCCGTTCTTACTTTACAGTGGAGGATCCCGACTACATCCCCGAGAACGACGAGTAGGGTTCCGTCCTGCACCCAGTCTTGCCCGTGGGTGAGGTCACCGTTGGAGCTCCGCATGGCGCAAGACTCTGATGATCCCCTGTTCGTAGTTAGTGTAGTAGTATGGGTTTTTGTTGTAATCCTCGCGATAGTGGCGTTTCACTGCCCATTACCGCGAAGAGTTGTACGGTGATGTACCATCTGATGTAATAAAAGTGTTATCAGCCTCCTGGTACTGATAAAGTGACACTTTTAAGTCTTCCCTGATGGGGGGACGCTTCACCTTCATATATATATATATAAATACAGTGACCGATACAAATATGCTGTCACTACATCCATTAACTGCATAGATAGATGACTTTGTACTTCCAACAAAATTAAATATCGGAATGTGATTCCACTTATAACTAGAGAATAAGTCTCATTAAAATCAATGCCGGGCCTCTGCGTGAACCCTTGTGCTACCAGTCTCGCTTTATATCTCACCACATCATTGTTCTCATTCCTCCTTCGAGCGAAAACCCATTTGTATCCCACAGGGAAGATACTTGAAGGTGTAGACATCACCGATGTGAATACCTCCCTCTTAGTAAGCGAGGCTGTTTCCGACTGAATTGCTTCTTCCCACTTTGCCAGTCCGAGCGTTTGCGACACTCTGCCATGGTCTTTGGATCTAGATCATTGAGAAGAGAGTTTCCAATCTGTTCGGAAAAATATGTGTCGATAATAGTTGTCTTTCTATCAAATGTTTCTTCAGAATTAATATAATTTATTGAAATCTCTTGTACCTTGATAATTTCTCATCATTTCCACTCTTTCTGGTACATTGCGAGCAGCAACTAAAGATTCAATGACACCATTATAATCAGTAAATGCATCAGTCAGATTATTTGCAATATGTTGCAAATCTATAATTTTCTGAACTTGAAATTCAGTTTCTTGAGTACGTGGATCAGAGGCCGGAATGCCTTGCACATTCCAATCGATTTCCTAGCACATATTTTGGTACTTTGTTTCTCCCTCTAATGCCGCGAAACAGTCCTCATCAAAAATACAATCAGCGTACCGAGCCGTGGCTCGAGATATTTTATGATCGATGGAGATTGATATCCCACATAGATCCCTATTTTCCTGTGAGGGTCCATGAATGTACGCTGTGGTGGCGATATCGGTACGTATGTAGCGCAACCGAACTTACGCAGATGGGAAATACTTGGTGGATTTCCACGCACTAACTCTAAAGTGTAATTAGTATGATAAGCAGTTGGACGCAATTGAATAAGATCAGCAGCATGTAAAACTGCATGATCCCAACATGTGGTTGGTAGCTGAAAGATATCTAGGCCCCTTAGTGGGTTTTGGTGGTAGATGACAAAGCACATGTACATTTAATCATGTTACCAAGCATGTATGCAGGTGCTGAGCGTGAATAAGCAAAGCGTATTACGAAGCATGACCCCTAAAAAGGAAATGAAAAGCAGTGTGTCAAATTTACTTGAAGATTAGATTTTATTTTGAAATTGAGTATACGAATGCCGTACTATCAAGAGGGACTTTGATCTACAGGTGTTAACGTGGTAGTTGTGCTCAAAAGAACCTACAAAAACCATAAGAATCAAACCTACCACTATAAACAACCTTCTTGTGAAATCTCTTGCTAAACCCGGGATATCCGGACAGAGACGTCCGGAGTATCCGGACATATACCCGGAGTCTCCAGGTAACTGTTCCCTGTCCGTAAAATTCTCTGAGTCCGGAGTCTCCGGACCCCAATGTCCGGATAGTCCGGACATACACCCGGAGTATCCGGGTACCCTTTCGCCAACGGCTAGTTTTCTGTGAGAGGGGGTATAGATAACCCCATACCCATTCACTCACACTCTTTCTTGCTCACTTCGACCAGAAACACCCACAAGCAAAAGAAGAGCTCTCTCACTCCCCTTTTCTTAATTCTTGAGTGATTTCCTTTGGGGATTCAAGTGAGATTGTTGCAAGAGCAAAGATTTATACAAGTGAGCCTCCATTCCATCTCTTGAGCACATCATCCTTGTTTAGCCGGTGGATTCAAGTTTGTTACTCTTGAAGCTTCAAGCTTCTAGACGGCTAGGGGTCGCTCGTGAGTGCTCAAGCAAGTTGTGAGCATCACGGGAAGTTTCTAATCGTCATTCCTCTCGGAGGAACATATAGTAAGTGACCTTAGGTTTGAGCGTTGGTCTCACCCTTAGGAGAGGAGCATAGGGATTCTTGAGCACCGTCTCTTGAATACTTCCTCAACAGAGACGTAGCTTCTTTGGGAGTGAACTTTGGGAAACAAATTCTGTCTCTCTCTTGTGCTCCTTACTTGCTTTATTAGTTATTTACTGGTGAGACTATCTTTCTAGGGTTTGAGGTCGATCTACTATTATACGAGTCTATAGAGTAAGACAACTAGTGAGAAACACTCCAAAGGTACCACTAGCTCTTCTAAATTTACTCAATCTAAATTATAGCTTCAGTATATTTATTTTTGTGTAGATTGTTTCATATCCGGATAGTCCGGACATAATATTCGGAAACTCCGGGCATAAAGTCCAGAGTATCCGGATATATATCCGAAATATCCGGACATCTGGGTTACTAACAATGTTCAAAGTTTTTTAAGTTTCAGATTAGCCTTTTCACCCCCTAGGCATCTTGAGGTTCTTTCAATTGGTATCAGATCCTCATTCTCCATCTTTGAGGATTAACCGCTCAGAGAATCATGATGTTGGGTGACACTTCACCAAAGATTTCCACAAACCCGATCGATGAAAGTGAGAAGTCCAACTCCTCAGAAGGAAAGCCAGAAGATAACAAGGTCTCCACCTCAAGTGGCTCCAAAGGGAAGAAAAAGAACAGCTCACATGAGGAGGAAGAAAAAGATAAATTGGAGATAACCGATGATGAAATGTCTTACCTTGAGTTCAAGGCATGGAAGAAGAAGAAGAAGCTGCAAAGAAAGAAAGGAAAATCTAACACCATGATCACAATCGAGTCAAGTGATGACTCCGACATCGATTACAAGAAAAGATCCTCAAGCTCATCAAAAATGAAGAAAAGAGCCGACTATCACCGAGTGACTCATGACTACACCTTTCAAATTCCAAGTAAACACAATGCCTCAGTTCACATAGGAAAGCCACCTCACTTTGATGGTACGGGCTATAATCAATGGAAGACAAAGATGTTTGGTTACTTGAGTGCTATTCACAAGGACCTTTGGAAGACTGTAGAAGTTGGTTATGACATTCCAGATGATGATGAGACTCCTACACCGGTTCAAGCATATGTTTTGCAACGCAACTATCAAGCTTTGAACATCCTTCACTCTTCCGTATGTGCCGAAGAGTTTGACAAGATTGAAGATGCTCTCACCGCCAAGGATGCTTGGGATACACTCCAAGTGAATCATCAAGGATCAAGAAAAGTTCGTGAGTCAAGAATCAAGATATTAGAAGATGAACTAATTCTTTTCTCTATGAAGAAAGATGAAACCGTCAAAGAAATGTACAATCGAATGAAGAAGATCACCAATCAAATCAAGTCACTTGGTGGAGATAAATGGGGTGATCGTGAGATAGTGGACAAGCTCTTGACCGTCTACATGGCTAGGGATGTCACACTACCTAGCTTGATAAGAGCTGAAAGAGGTTTCAAACACTTCACCGCCGAAAATGTTCTTGGAAGAATAGAAGCTCACCATGATCAATTGAAGAGGGTCAAGATCAATCAAGATTTGGCCGACCTCCAAGAGCAAGCAGCAAAGAACAATGGGTTGGCTCTTCAAGCAAAATTAAAGGGCAAAGAAAAGGCTACCCAATCCTCAAAGAATGATGACTCTAGTGATAATGAAGATGATGAGCTTGATGATGAGCAAATGGCTTTCTTCATCAAAAATTTTAGAAGGATTCTAAGGAAGAGCAACTTCTGAAACTTTGGCAAGAACAAGTATGAATCAAGAAGAAGATCAAGCAAGCCTTGTTTTGGTTGCAAGAAAATTGGGCATTTCATTGCAGATTGTCCGGAAGAAAAGAAGAAGAACAAGGACACCAAGGAGAGCTCGTTCAAGAGGGACAAGCCAAGATACAAAAAGCATGCCGGTGAAGCTCATCTTGGTCAAGAATGGGATTCAAATGAAGAAAGCAACTCCGATAATGAAGATGTTGCAACCATGGTATTCAAGACCTCTTCTCATCAACCAATTTTATTTGAAGATCTCACTGATGATGAAGATCAAGGCCCAATCATGTGCCTTATGGCAAAGAACATGAAGGTAACATCCCCAAACTCATCGGATGATGAACTAGATGAGGAATATGAAATTGCTAGTCTTATTAAACAATATGGCAAAAAAGCGGCAACTAAAATGATGAAACTAGATGACCTAGATGAGACTCTTGAATCACAAGAAGAATTGCTTAGGCTTGAAAGAGAAAAATCCGAAGCTCTTGAAAAGATCCTTACCAATGAAAGGAAGGAAAATAAGAGGTTTGAGAACTCTCTAAAAACCAAGGATAGCAAAATTCTTGAGGTAGAAGAGTCATTCACTAGTGAAAAGAGGAAAGTGAATGACTTAACTAAAAAACTCTCCTTAGTTGAAGACACTCATGCTAACTTGAGGAGTGACAATGAGAAACTTCAAGAAAGCTTAACAAGCTTGCAAGCCATTCACACGGCACTTGAAGTTGAAGTTAACACTCTTTTGCAAAGCTTCTCTAAAGCTTGTGAGTCATGAAAGTCATCTAGTCCTTCAACAAGTAACGGTTGTGCACAATGCTTTAATATTGATGTTCAAACTTGTGCTACTAACCATGCCAAAATGCATGCCATGAAGAAAGAGATCACTAGACTCACTCAATTAGTGCAAGAAGAAGCACCATCTCACAAGCAAGTATTCAAGACAAATCCCTCACCAAGGGTAGGTGAGTTTGAGAATCATACCAAGTGATTTGGATCAAGGTACATGAGCAAGTACGGCTTTGAGAAAGGTAAGAGACTTGGAAAGAATGAAGATGGTGCACCTCAAACCATCCCATATGTCAAGAACAACAAGAAGGCTGCCTTAGGAGCAAATGGAGGTCTAGTGAACATGACTACTCCCATCCACAAGGAAGTTGGTAAGACCCAAGGGACAAGTCATGTCAAGTTTGTCAAGGGAGGCACAACATGTGATGAAGGTGCCAAAATTGTCGCATCGTCATTAAAGCAAGACAAGTTCCAAGCTCCTAAGACACAAGAATCATCTTATCAAATGTCTTTTTATGCGGATTATATGTTAACTAGGAACCACCGTGGTAAAGTGGTTGCTATGTTTGTGGGTCACCGCATATGGAACACTAAGGTGAAAAGCCATGTGTTGGTACCCAAGGTGCTTGTGACTAACACTCAAGAACCCAAGTATCGTTGGGTACCTAAAAAGAAAAAATAATCTTGTTTTGTAGGGATACTTCTGTGGTGGATCCACATGGGTGATTGATAGTGGATGTACAAATCATATGACCGAAGAAGGAAGTATTTTGAATCTTTGAAAGAATCCGATGGTGATCATTACATTACCTTTGCCGGAAACCAAAAGGGAAAAGTGCTTGGCACCAGTAACATTGATCTAAACTCAAAATTCTCTATTTCAAAGGTTCTTTTAGTTGAGTCACTTCGCTATAATTTGTTGTCCATATCAAAACTTTGTGCCTCGGGCTTCAATTGTTTATTCACTAACGAGGGTGTGACCATCATTAGGAGAAGCAATGGCTCAGTTGCCTTCAAGGGTGTGCTCAAGGGAAAGTTTTATCTAGTGGATTTTTCACAAGAAAAGTTAAACTTGATACATGCTTGGTAGCAAAATCTAGCTTGGGTTGGTTATGGCATCACCGACTAGCCCACGTTGGGATGAGAAATCTCAACAAGCTCCTAAAGGGAGATCATATCCTAGGACTAACCAATTTCTCTTTTGAGAAAGATCATATTTGTAGTGCTTGTCAAGCCGGAAAGCGAGTTGGTGTTTCTCATCAATCAAAGAGCATTGTCATTGCCGTCAAGCCATTGGAACTACTACACATGGACTTATTCGGCCCAGTGGCTTATATAAGCATGGGTGGTAACAAATATGGTCTTGTTATTGTTGATAATTGTTCTCGTTTCACTTGGATATTCTTTTTACATGACAAAGTGTCGTGCAAAATACATTCAAGAAATTTGCAAAAAGAGCTCAAAATGAATTTGAAACCAAGATCAAGAAAGTGAGAAGTGACAATGGCACCGAATTGAAAAACACCAACATTGAAGAATTCCTAGATGAAGAGGGCATTGGTCATGAGTTCTCTGTTCCATATACTCCATAACAAAACGGAATTGTTGAAAGGAAGAATAGAACTCTCATTGAGGCCGCAAGGACAATGCTTGATGAATACAAGGTCTCGGATCAATTTTGGGTGGAAGCAATTAACATGGCGTGCAATGCCATCAATCGCCTTTATCTACATAAGATCTTGAACAAGACGGCCTACGAGCTTCTACTTGGTAAAAAGTCTAACGTGTCTTACTTTAGAGTTTTTGGAAGTAAGTGTTCATTCTTAACAAGAAGCCCAAAAACTCTAAGTTTGCACCTAAAATTGATGAAGGTTTTCTTCTTGGTTATGCCTCGAATGCTCATGGCTATCATTTCTTTAACAAAACCTCCAGGTGTGTTGAAGTTGCGTGTGACGTGACATTCGATAAATCTAATGGCTCTCAAGGGGAGCAAGTTGATAGTGTTGTAGGCATGGAAGAATCACCAAGCAAGGCAATCAAGAAGCTAGCCACTGGGGAAATAAAGCTTCAAGAACAAGAAGATCAAGATGATGATGATGAGTTGATGTTCAAAGGGTCATCTACATCCATCTCCGCCGCGTAACTCAGAAACTCTGGCCATACGTCCGGAAACTCCAGATCCCCTATCCGGAATATCCGGACTGAGGATCGGACTATCCGGGTCACTGAAGTTGAACACTCAACTCCACATCAAGATCAATCTCAAGCTGAACAAGAAGCTGAACCAATACAACATGAAGCTGAAATCCTTATCCAAGAGTTCATCAAAATATCCAAAAGGATCATCCCGTAGATAACATCCTTGGAAGCATAAGTAAAGGGGTACCACTCGTTCTCGTTTGGCTACTTTTTGTGAACATTACTCGTTTGTTTCTTCCTTGGAATCACTTAAGGTAGATGAAGCAGTGGATGATCCGGATTGGATGATGGCTATGCAAGAAGAATTGAACAACTTCACACGGAATAAAGTCTGGTCCTTAGTAGAAAGACCCAAGCAAAATGTTATTGGAACCAAGTGGGTCTTTCGAAATAAACAAGATGAACATGGCATTGTGACAAGGAATAAAGCAAGGTTGGTTGCTCAAGGCTTCACACAAATCAAAGGTTTGGATTTTGGTGAGACTTATGCTCCCGTAGCTAGGCTTGAGTCAATTCGTATCTTGCTTGCCTTTGCTACTCACCATGATTTCAAGCTATACCAAATGGATGTGAAGAATGCTTTTCTTAATGGACCAGTCTCTGAATTAGTATATGTTGAGCAACCATCGGGTTTTGAAGATTCCAAGTTTCCTAACCACGTCTACAAGCTCCATAAGGCGCTCTATGGGCTTAAGCAAACACCTAGAGCATGGTATGAATGCGTTAAGGATTTTCTCTTAAGGAAAGGCTTTGAGATAGGAAAAGCCGATCCTACTCTTTTCACTCGCAAAGTTGATAAAGATATTTTTGTTTGCCAAATATATAACGATGACATTATATTTGGTTCTACTAATCAATCTTGGTGCGAGGACTTTAGTAGGATCATGACGAAGAGATTTGAGATGTCCATGATGGACGAGTTGACTTTCTTTCTTGGATTTCAAATCAAGCAACTCAAGGAACGCACTTTCATTTGTCAAACCAAGTATACTAAAGATATGTTGAAAAAATTTGACATGGAGAATGCCAATCCCATCAAGACACCCATGCCAACTAATGGACATCTTGATCTAAATGAAGATGGCAAGTCCGTAGATCAAAAGGTATATCGCTCCATGATTGATCCCTTCTTTACCTTTGTGCATCTAGGCCCGATATCATGCTTAGTGTGTGCATGTGTTCAAGGTTTCAAGCTAATCCTAAGGAATGTCATCTTATGGCTGTTAAGAGAATTCTAAGATATTTAGTTTACACTCCATACTCTGGCTTGTGGTATCCCAAGGGGTCCACTTTCAATCTACTTGGCTATTCCTATTCGGATTATGCCGGTTGCAAAGTAGACAGGAAGAGCACATCGGAGACTTGTCAATTCCTTGGTCGGTCCCTTGTGTCTTGGAGCTCTAAGAAATAAAATTCCGTTGCTCTATCCACTGCCGAAGCTGAGTATGTTGTTGCAGGTGCTTGTTGTGCGCAACTACTTTGGATGAGACTTACTTTGAGCAACTTTGGTTGCAAGTTTAGTAAGATTCCACTCTTGTGTGACAACGAGAGTGTCATCAAGCTAGCAAAGAACCCAATAGACCACTCAAGAATCAAACATATTGATATAAGACATCATTTCTTGAGAGACCATGAGACCAAAGGAGATATCGTTTTGAGTCATATGAGCACTGATAAACAACTAGCCGATATCGTCACCAAACTACTTGATGAGCAAAGGTTTTGTACTTTGAGGAGTGAGCTAAATATCTTGGACTCTCGTAACTTAGTTTGAGATCATGCACATATTTGATTGTGATAGAGTAATTCCTTTTGAAAAACTTACTAGAATTGTTAGGACTGTGATTTTCAAGAAAATTTAAATATTTTCTTGCTTACTTGAGACTACTGTTCCCATTGTTGATTGTTGGCTAGTCTCAAGCTAAGTGAGCCTCTCATATCACTAGATCTCTCTATCGAAATTCAATCCTATCCTTTATTGAAATCTTGCTCAGTCTCAGGGGGAGCTGGACACTCTGCCATGGTCTTTGGATCTAGATCATTAAGAAGAGAGTTTCCAATCTGTTCAGAAAAATATGTGTTGACAATAGTTGTCTTTCTATCAAATGTTTCTTCAGAGTTAATATAATTTATTGAAATCTCTTGTACCTTGATGATTCCTCTTCATTTCCCTTTACGATAGAATCTAGATACTTCGATGTCCTAACCTTAGTATTTAGGTGCATCGCTGAGATAGGTTGTGGATGTTGCCCATCCACCGGACTTGAACTGTCCAATAGGTGTCTGTCAACATGGGGTTGACCTACATTTACTGTTTCTAAAGATTTTTTCTTCTGTTTCCGCGGTTGCTTGCATGAAGCTTTTCCTGCACTGTAGCCATACTCCTCCCCATCATTTTCTATTTTGGAGGTTGAGTGGTTTTCTAAGCTATTTCCACTCTTTCTCGTACATTGCGAGCAGGAACTAAAGATTCAACGACACCATTATAATCAGTAAATGCATCAGGCAGATTACTTGCAATATGTTGCAAATCTGTAATTTTCTGAACTTGAAATTCAGTTTCTTGAGTACGTGGATCAGAGGCCGGAATGCCTTGCACATTCCAATCGATTTCCTAGCACATATTTTGGTACTTTGTTTCTCCCTCTAATGCCGCGAAACAGTCCTCATCAAAAATACAGTCAGCGTACCGAGCCGTGAATAAATCCCCTATCAGGGGTTCAAGATATTTTATAATTGATGGGGATTGATATCCCACATAGATCCCTATTTTCCTGTGAGGGTCCATGAATGTACGCTGCGGTGGCGATATTGGTACGTATGTAGTGCAACCGAACTTACGCAGATGGGAAATACTTGGTGGATTTCCACACACTAACTCTAAAGTGTAATTAGTATGATAAGCAGTTGGACGCAATTGAATAAGATCAGCAGCGTGTAAAATTGCATGACCCCAACATGTGGTTGGTAGCTGAAAGATATCTAGGCCCCTTAGTGGGTTTTGGTGGTAGATGACAAAGCACATGTATATTTAATCGTGTTACCAAGCATGTGTGCAGGTGCTGAGGGTGAATAAGCAAAGCGTATTACGAAGCATGATCCCTCAAAAAGAAAATGAAAAGCGGTGTGTCAAATTTACTTGAAGATTAGATTTTATTTTGAAATTGAGTATAGAAGCTAGTTTTCTGTGAGAGGGGGTATAAATAACCCCATACTGCTTCACTTACACTCTTTCTTGCTCACTTCGACCAGAAACACCCACAAGCAAAAGAAGAGCTCTCTCACCTCCCCTTTCTTCATTCTTGAATGATTTCCTTTGGGGATTCAAGTGAGATTGTTGCAAGAGCAAAGATTTGTGCAAGTGAGCCTCCATTCCATCTCTTGAGCACATCATCCTTTTCTAGCCGGTGGATTCAAGTTTGTTACTCTTGGAGCTTCAAGCTCCTAGACGGCTAGGCGTCGCTCATGAGTGCTTAAGCAAGTTGTGAGCATCACGGGAAGTTTGTAATCGTCATTCCTCTCGGAGGAACACATAGTAAGTGACCTTGGGTTTGAGCGTTGGTCTCACCCTTAGGAGAGGAGCATAGGGGTTCTTGAGCACCGTCTCTTGAATGCTTCCTCAACAGAGACGTAGCTCATTTGGGAGTGAACTTCGGGAAACAAATTCTGTCTCTCTCTTGTGCTCCTTACTTGCTTTATTGGTTATTTGCTTGTGAGACTGACTTTTTAGGGTTTGAGGTCGATCTACTATTATACAAATCTCTAGAGCAAGACAACTGGTGAGAAATACTCCAAAGGTACCACTAGCTCTTCTAAATTTACTAAATCTAAGTTACAGCTTCAGTATCTTTGTTTTTGTGTAGATTGTTTCATTCCCAGATAGTCCAGACATAATATCCGGAAACTCCGGACACAAAGTCTAGAGTATCCGGATATATATCCGGAGTATCCGGACATCTTGGTTACTGACAATGTTCAAAGTCTTTTAAGTTTCAGATTAGCCTATTCACCCCCCTCTAGGCATCTTGAGGTCCTTTCAGTAACTTGCAATTCATCAACATCGGTCTTGCAATAAGCTTTATCATCTTTATAAGTGATTCTGCTAAACCATTTTGAGCATGGACATATGGAATTGAGTGCTGAACCTGAATACCTAATGCCATGCAATAATCATTAAAGGCTCTTGAGGTAAATTGAGCAGCGTTATCCATGCGAATGGATTGAATCCGATGTTCAGGATAATTTGCTTGTAACTTGATAATTTGAGCAATTATCTTAGCAAATACATGGTTTCGTGTCGATAAAAGACACACATGGGACCATCGTGTAGATGCATCGATGAGAACCATGAAATACTTGAATGGTCCAGATAATGGTTGAATGGGACCACATATATCACCTTGAATGCTTTCAAGAATTTAAGTAGTTCATTTTTAACCTTAAGATACGATGGTCTTAAAATTAACTTCCATTCTACACATGCAGTACACACAAAATCTGAGAATTGAGGGAATTTTGCATTATTTAAATTATGACCAATTGAATTACTAATAATTTTCCGCATCACCCCTACACCAGGATGACCAAGGCGATCATGCCATGTTTGAAATGTGTTAACATTTTGGAAAATTATCTTGTATGCAACATGTTTTACGGGTTTGATGTATGTATAGTACAATCCACATGGAAAAGAAGGAATATTTTCAATAATTTATTTGCCATATCTAGTGTCTTTCGTAAAAAAGAAGATATTCTTCTTTATTCTCTTCACGTGTTTCAACGTGAAACCCATTTTTTGGGATATCTCTATAATTTAGTAGGGTACAAGTTGAATCAAGATATAATAATGCTTCGTTGATTGTAATGTGTGTACCCATAGGAAGTGTGATAGTAGCGCGACCAACGCCTACTATCATAGCATCGCGTCCAGCGATTGTTAATACATTTCCTTCTCTTTTGGTAAGAGTATGGAAATATTTTGTTTCCCTCAGTATAGTATTCATGGTGCAGCTATCCACTAGACATATTTCTTCCTCCATTGAATTGACTCCCGTTCAAACTATATATAGAATGAAGAATTTAAATCAGAAATTCTTTTCAGATATATAGAATACATACTTATTTTATTGAATATCATAATTATACATTATTACATTTATCCAATGTAAAAGTATGACAACAACTTTGATTATTACAAATTAAATATTATTAAGTCTATGGAATCTTGAATTTATTCCATGTCTCCAAACATATCGTTTGAAGTGAACTCTAAGATCATGTTCTCCGTGTTCTCCATGATGTCGCCTGACTCATTATTTGTCTCGTTGTTGCTTGGTTCTTTTGGAACTTGCTTTAAACAACTGGCCTCCTTAGAAAGGTTTGGTTGAAGATTGAAGTGAGCTTCATATCTTGGTCCTTGACTCTTCTGTACACGACCCACAGACTTGAGATATAGGTCTACTAGGTGCTTTGGAGCACGACAGTTCTTTGCTACGCGCTTGTAGCAACCACACTTGTAACAAGTCTTGGATTTATCGAACTTAGGCTTTCAATTATCATTACCCTAATTGTTGGCATTGTACTTCTTTTTCTTGTGAAACTTGCGTTTCCCTTTGAAGTCCTTAGAATGGCGCGGAGGGTCATTAAAGGTTTTGGTATTCTGAACATTATGATGAACTCCACATAGAGGCGAGAGCTTATGATGATTTTTTAAAAGTAGTTCGTCATGTTTCTCTGCCTGAGTTAACATGTGTATAAGTTTAGCGTAAACTTAGCAGTTCATTGCACGGTACTGGTGTTGTAAAACCCTAACTACAGGAAGCATAGTAGACAAAGTCTTTTCTATCTTTGCCGCATCATGAGGTTCTTTTTCGCAAAATTTCAACTTGCAACAAATTGTATGAACGGCATGAGTAAGGCAGCGTCGTGGTTCGGCGCTGGGCATTGAGGATGCAGATGATGACAGCCTCCACCATGATGAGGAACAGCAAGATGGTTGCCGGCCTTAGGCAGTGCGTGACTGCGGCGTGGAAGGCGTGGTCCGGCATTCTGAGTGGGGAGGCCACTGTGGTTACGGCGTGCAGGACATCCTCAACGGTGAAGTCCGAGGACAAGGCGAAGATGAACTTGACAAAGAACATCGCAGAAGACTCTAACAAACAAGCATGTTCACGGACGGTCTAGGCACCATTGTGGTGGAGGCCAGAGGGCCTCCACCGTTCTTCTTCCTTGGCGAGATCCAAAACGGCAACAAGAGCAAAGCAGTGCTGATAACGTGTTTAGAATAAGTGAAATGGAATGTAATGATTCTTTTGTTAACAATGAGTGGACACTGATTATATATATAGATGCTCCGGGGGCACCGTCGCGCCTGTTCAGAAGGGGTCGCGCCTGTTCGGAAGGGGCCAACTCGTACCGACGTGTCCCGTCATTAGCGGCTAAGCCACGTGTTAATCACGTGCTTAAACTAATTGATCACACACTAATTATTTCTGACAGGAGTCATGTTTAATTTGTCAGTAGGTTCTGGAGGCCGCCAAACATTGCACTGGATTCAAGGAGATGCGCTGTTGCTATTATGTGCCGATGGTTATGTTGGTGCCAATACTATGGTTGCATTGATGTGGCTTTGAACTAAAAGAAAACAATAACGAATGAACAAAATACAGGCAGGTAACCAGAGGCAAAATGCGATAGCATAGATGTGGCTTTAGATAGCAACTTACCAAGGACCCTTCAGTTGTACTGTGGGGCCTACTGTTTGTGAGAGTAAGGGAATTTGACGTTTGGGAAAATAAAATTATTGCACTACTCCCTCCATTTCTCTTTATGTAGAGTGTTTTAGAATTAAAAAAATTCCAACTTAATAATTTTTTACTAATAAATAGTCAAATTACAACTGGGGATAAACCGGCTCCCTGCTTCTTACAAAAAGTAGGAGGAATTGATGTATACTGTAAGAGGAAGGTTAAAGTACATTTCAAAAGGCTTTACTCTGATTTAGTATGGGTGCTGGTATTTATGGCTAGCTATTCTGGTAGGTGATAATTTTGTCATGAGACCTTTCTTTTCTATTTTGAAATGCTCGTGGTGACTTATGAGATCAATTTTTTTCTTCTTAAGTAATATATAGAAGGGAGCTAAGCAAGAAAATTGCTAGATCAGTATTAATAATGCTGTGTGAGAAAACACCAAATTGATTGAGCCTACGCCTACGAGCTGTGTCTTCAATTGAAGGTTCTTTCCTGTTCGTTTAAAAAAAAAGTTCTTTCCTGTTCACAAGTACGTATATTTGGCGCTTCACTTTGTACTTGCCTTATTATTTGCCAATACTTGCTTATGGACAGCTTACATTTCTATCATTTGATACAATTAACTCGGTCAGTTGGTCAGGTGTAAATATACAAAAAGTTGGGAGAGTGTTCCTTTTTTTTCTTTCGATTCATTTCTATCTAAATGAATGGCGAGGGTGTGTTTTATTGTATAATTTTTTAACTGTATTGAGTAAGAAAACAAAAATATGCACACGCATGCATGAGCAAACCAACAGAGCTCAACGAGCAGCTAACCAGCCATGGAGGACAGCAAGAGCGAATTAAGCGAAGACGATGGCGGCAAGATAGCTGGATTGCCTGGGCTCCATGGCGCGAGAGGAGCACGCAACCAGCTACCTATTCTGCGTTTCCTCGGCTTTAAGAGAGTTCTAATGGTTTACCGTCAGGAACAGCACTCTTAACGTTTTTCAGTATTCCTGATGGTTTTTGGCCGTAAGGAATCACCCTTTTCTATTTGCATGGGAGTGAGTGCCTTTTGTTTTGTTTTACGAAACAAGCAAATACGCACATACTTACATATGCGCATGCATATTCACCTATGCGCATACTCACATATGCGCATGCATATTCACCTACATATATAGGCCACCTACATGGATCGCGAAATCTTAAGACAATGCACGGTATACATATATATTATCGTTATATATACTCGGCCTCGCGCAGATGATGGGTGATCTGATTTTGTCAGTAATAACGAGACTGACGGATGCTCATGTAATTAAAAATCCGGCATGTGCCCGCAGATTGAGCACAGGCTTCACAACCGTCGTAACTGCATCACAGGCCATCAGACGCAAATCACACCAGCAAAACCGATCCGTCCTGCCAACCCAGGTAAGCGTGCACCTATTTCCATGCGACTCTCAACCTCCTTACCAAACCCCAACTGGCCAACTCCCTCGCTCCCTCGCTCAGTCGCTCATGCCCAGCCTATATATTCAAGCTGCTCGTTCTCACTATGGTCACTATGACATCGACACCACGGACGACGATTCATTCGAATCCAATCAAACCGTCGTAGGAAAGCCAAGTTATTGTTACTAGCTGTGTCCTGAGATCGAGATGGCTGCAGCCGGCACTGCTCCGCGTCGCTTATCCGCTAGCAGCGCCATCGTCTCTCTCGCCATCGTCCTCGCAGCCGTCGCCACCTGCTCGTCGTTGGGCGCGGAAGCGGCGGCGTGCTCGAGCCACACCTTCTCGGGCAACGGCGGCGGCGGCGGCCGCCTCTACGCGTCGTGCGCGGACCTGCCGCGCCTCGGGGCCGCGCTGCACTACAACTACACGGCCGCCACCAACACCGTCTCCGTCGCGTTCCGGGCGCCGCAGGGCGAGGACGACGGGTGGGTGGCGTGGGGGATCAACCCCAGCGGCCGCGCCGGCATGGTCGGCACCAACGCCGTGGTGGCGTTCCGGCGCGCCAACGGCACCCTCGCCGCGTACCCGACCGTGCTCGAGAGCTACGCGCCGTCCATGGCACCCTCCACACCCGGGGACCTGGCGTTCCCGGTGTCAGGCGTCGCGGCGGAGCACGAAGCGGAGGGGAAGGAGATGGTGGTGTACGCCACGGTGGCGCTGCCGGCCGGGAAGGGGAGCAAGTTCACCCACGTGTGGCAGAAGGGGAGCGCGGTCGTGAACGATGTGCCGGCGGCGCACCCCACCACCGGGGACAACGTGCTCTCCACCGCCACCATCGATTTCAGCGATTGATCGATGTCGGAGACATAAACACTCTTACATGCGTGTATATGTATAGGCCCGGCGTATATCCATGCATGTACTCACTCCCACCGTGCTGCTTGATTGTCACCTATATATGTATGCCCAGTATTGTTCCCATACTTATGCAATTATATACGGAGTATACGTGCAAATAAACCAGCGTTGTTCACAGTGTGTTTGTTGACATCAACACGTGTATGGTAATTTTATCAATGAGATCTGCCGGCCTAATCTCTTAAAAATGCTTGTAAGGTGCGTGTATGTGCGTACGTGAGTGTTGACGTTTGTACCACCCTCACCCACTAAAACTACTTGCATCGTGAACTTTCCAGCGTAATCGCTCTTTGTTTTTAGTAGGTGTATTATGATTTTAAATGGTCTTCGGAGGTATGATTTGACTATCAAACTTTCATACAATATATCGCCGGCCAATTTCTATGAATAACACGTTAAACTCAATTTTGCCATGACGATCAATAAGTCAGATGAACAAACTGTTCCTAACGTCCGTTTGCACTTGGCAGACCTGTGTTCTGTAATGTTCAGTCTTATGCTGCGTTATCTAGAGCCCCTACCCCATCAAATATCAAGATCTTCGCCCTCCCACCTAATGCTAAGGAGAAGAACAACACTAATAAGAAGGATAATAAAATACCTTAATAGTAAATGGTACATACATGAGAAATATCGTCTATAAAAAGGTCCTAATGCCATAGTCGAGGTATTACTTACTATTTAATAAAATAGTATTAGTATATATCTTACATGTTATTATATGGAATTGTTTCAATAAAGACTTATCTTAACATTTTGCTTACTATTGTCATGAAATTATCTATTCTTTTTTTGTCTTACCTTCTGTTGGTGGAGAGTATCCTTTGGAGCGAAGAAGCACCACAACAGCTAAAAAAACAACGCGACGACTCAAAAAGAAACACAAGAGACCTTCGGAAAGAAACAAATGTTCCATTCAACCTGGATCAACTGTCCCATCAATTAGAGTTACCGGGGTATTTATAGAGGACTGTTCACCTACCCCTTCGTTATTACACCTTTTCCCCCTCAACAACTATATTCCTCAAATTTTTTGGGGTATACAATAATTTCCACTCTAACCCTACTTTACAACCCAGCACTGTCAGACCCGGGACTACGGGACTGCGTACATAACGTAGTTCATACAGGAATAGTGGATAGGACATGTCCTACACCTTATCTGTGTTGTACTCTACTCGCATGCGAAGTAGAACTAGACGATACAGAAGGAAACTACTCGAGTTGTACTCGACTACGATTCCTAAGCTAGTGTCAGACTAGGATTCATGTAACCCTATCCTCCCGGATATATAAGGGCGGGTAGGGACCCTCTCAAAACACATCAACACCCAAGGCAATACAAACCACCATATAGGACGTAGGGTATTACGCACATCGCGGCCCGAACCTGTCTAAACCTTGTGTTGCTTGCAACTTCGAGTTCCTGATCTCGGCGTCACCCTACCTAAAACTTGCCACCTCGGGTATACCCCTCGGTGGGCAGGTGGTAAAACACTGACAGCTGGCGCGCCAGGTAGGGGTGCGCATCGAAGATCCACCGGCGAACTCGATGGCATCATTCAAGTTCACCAGTGCCGTGCTCCCCGAGAACACGACGTTCTTTTTTGGCTCATTGGTCTGCGTCGCAGATGGCGCGGGCGACTTCCGTCGATTCCTCATCAACGTCATGAAGCCAAAAACTCTCACAGCGAGCTCGATGAGTTTGTCGACAATCTCGATGACTCGTTGATTCATGGCTCCGCTAGGAAGATCGAGGAGGAGTCCATTTTCAACGCGACTTCGCCCCGTGCTGCAACAACCACGCTCGAATCGGACTCGTTCCAATCTGAGGACTTGCATAGCCGATCACGACTCGGTCTACGCAATTCAGCCACTGAACCTCAGGAGGCTGACAATTCCGAGTCTCTCTCTGCATTGGAAGAGGACTTGGAATTTTTACTCCAAATCGGGAAACTCGAAGCCACCGCACGTCGGGGGGCTGCGGGTCGCCTTGGTGACGCTGTTCTGATGATCGTCTCCACCACAGAAGGCCGTTTCATTCATTGGAAGGGCATGAAACTCTCTGATCTACTCAAGGATGAAGACCAACTTGTGGCACACCTCGAACCCTTGCCTTTTCAGGAAGGCAAGCCTTTAGCTACCACGGCAGAAGAGTCCACCGAGCTAGTCGAAGCGAGCTCCAACAAACTCATATCACGTCAAGTGTTGATGGCAGAAGAGGGCGAGGATGATGGCATCTCACCCAACGAAGCACTTGACATGATATCCGAAGACGAGGCCATAGCTAACGCCGGCGATGAAAACGACATCGAGCGTGAGGCACGAAGGGCCAGGAACAGAGCCCGCACAGCCTGGCGAAGGAGGGTCAACGAGCGCATGCGGCCTATGCATCGTAAACTGGACGCCGAAGTCGCCACCGTGAGCGAGCGGGGCTTCAGAACCCTCGTGGCTAACATCGCCAGGGTAACTGCCATACTCGAACGTAGCAATGATCCAAACCTGTGCCAAGCACTTCTCTACATGCAGATAGCGTGGATCCAGCTCGATCGACAAAACCCAGCGTCAGCCATCGGGGAAGAACGCATGGGCGAAAGCCGCAGCCAGGCTATCAGTCGAATGGCAGGCGGCCATCCTCGACCTCAACGAAGTAATAACAATGACAACGCTCGTGGGAGTCAGGCCACTGGCGGGAGGCAGCAGCCACCTCCAGGAGGCAACCCGCGACAGCCTAATCATCCCAACCATCGGAATCCTCAAGAAGACCTGCGCCAGAAAATCAATGAAGGACGCGATGCGTGATCCATAATTGATTCGAGACGCAGAGAGCGTGAAGTAGCCAATCTAGAAGATACCGACTGCAGTGATCGTTTTCCAACGTTCATAGCACGGTTCAACACTTACAAGTACCCTGAGGGTTTCAAGCCAATTGGGATCACCAAGTACGACGGCAAACAAGCTCCTCGGCAATGGCTACGATGTTACTCTACCGCCATAGAGGTCGCAAGAGGCTCCAACACCACCAAGGTTGTATACTTCCCGATGGCTTTGGACCTTGCACCGCTCACATGGCTGGAGAGCCTCAACAACAACTCGATCGACTCCTGGGAGGGGCTCAAGAAAATCTTCATCGACAACTTCCAAGGGGCGATCACCTGCGTAGGTACTCGTCATGACCCCACCTAGTGTAAACAGCAACGCAACGAACGAACTCCTACGATCATACACACGTTGTTTCTTCGATGTACAAGCCACTATTGCGAACATCTCGGAAGAGGACATCATCGACTGCTTCTACAATGGCCTCACCGACCCAGGCATTTATAGAGACTTTGGGCGGAATAGACCAAAGACTGTTGCAGGACTTCGTGACATGATGCACGACTGGTCCGAGCAAGAGGAGAAGATGCGTGAATGGTTCTCGAGGCGTAACGACAACAACCCGATGCACACAAATGACAACCGTACCGACAGGAGCCAGCGAGACTACTCGAGTTCATCCCAAAAGCGCAAGCCAGATGACCTCATCGCGGCTGTGGATCATCCTCCGCGAGGCAAGAAGAAAACAACGTAGGAGCATTTTGAAAAGCTCTTGCAGAAGAAATGCCCATGGCATCCAGGCGCCAATCATGCAGCAATTGATTGCTACCACCTCCGGAGGACATTCAGCAATCCCAGCAATAACAAGAAGAACAAGTCAGCAGATAAAGAGCCCGACGAGGATGACCAAGGTGACAAATCACACAACGTGAAGTTCCAAGATGCCTCGAAAACCATCAACATCATCTTCGAAGGTGACGAGGAGTTCAGTTCCAGGAGGGAACATAAACTACTACTCCGGGAAATCATGTTCGTCAAGCCGGTGGTACCATGTCCGTCAAGCCGGTGGTACCATGACCACTCTGATGGTCGGAGGTCCCCATCTCATTCTCACGAGACGATCAATGGACCAGCTTCTCGAAGCCCGACAAATTCCCACTTGTCCTAGACCCGGTGGTGGCAGAGGTCAAGCTCACCAAAGTACTCATCGACGGCGGAAGCGGTCTCAACCTCATCTTCGCCAGCACGTTGAGAAAGATGGGCTTGGACTTAATGGACATGCTCGTCCCAAGCAAGTCTCCCTTCTACGGCATTGTCCCAGGCAACGCAGCGCATCCACTTGGCATGGTGGTCCTTCCAGTCACCTTCAGCACGAGGGAGAACTACCGTACCGAGTTCATCAAATTTAAAGTTGCCAACTTCAAATCTTCATATCATGCCATACTGTGCAGGCTGACACTGGCCAAATTCATGGCAGTGCCGCATTATGTTTATTTACTTCTCAAGATGCCAGGACGAAGTGGGGTACTCACTCTCTGAGGCGACTTGAAGAAGTCGTATGACTGCAACCAGGAGGCCGTCCAGTACGCTTCGACTACGCGTGTGCCAGATGCTTCAGGAGAAGTACTTGCAGCCACGCAACAACTCTCCCAAGCCGGGCTGGAAATCCCAATGAGGAAGGCCAGTAAGTCGAGCATCCAGTTGACTGGCGACGTGGCCCTCAAGACGATCCAGCTCCAGGAGGGCAATTCATCTAAGACTGTTGTTATCGGTGCAGGCTTAGGTGAGAAATAGGAAATCGCGCTCGTCAGTTTCCTTCGGGCTAACCGAGACATATTCGTGTGGAAACCAGTGGATATGCCAGGGGTGCCCAGGGAACTGATCGAGCATAGCCTAAATGTACACGCACAAGCTATGCCCAAAAAGCAACGCCTTCGAAGGTTTGCTCAAGACAAACGAGAGGCAATCAAAAGGGAAATAGCTAAACTCCTCGCGGCTGGCTTCATTAAAGAAGTAATCCATCCAGAGTGGGTAGCTAATCCTGTCCTTGTAAAGAAAAAGAATAATGAATGGAGAATGTGCATTGATTACACTGATCTCAATAAGCATTGCCCAAAGGACCACTTCGGGCTACCGCGCATTGATCAAGTTGTCGACTCGACGGCGGGTTGTGTACTCCTCTATTTCCTTGACTGCTATTTGGGGTACCACTAGATTGCGCTCAAGGAGGAAGATCAAATAAAGACCGCGTTTATCACCTAGTTCAGGACATATGCCTACAAAACTATGTCTTTGGGGTTGGAAAACGCAGGTGCAACCTATCAACGTGCAATTCAAATGTGCTTCGCTGATCAGCTACATCCGAATGTTAAGGCCTACGTGGATGACGTGGTCATCAAGACCAGAAATCCCGAAACCTGATTGCAGACTTGGAAGAAACTTTCAACAGCTTACGAAGGTTCCGATGGAAGCTCAACCCAACAAAGTGCATTTTTGGAGTACCATCAGGAAAATTGCTTAGATTCATCATCAGCAACTAGGGAATTGAAGCCAATCCTATGAAGATCACGGCCATCGCTGACATGGAGGCTCCAGCCACAATCAAAGGATGTGCAGAAACTAACAGGATGTATGGCAGCCCTGAACAGGTTCATTTCCCGACTCGGGGAGAGAGGACTACCCTTCTTCAAACTCCTGAAGCGCCAAGACAAGTTCCAATGGACGGACGAGGCTGAGCGAGCCCTGCAGGATCTGAAACAACACTTACAGTCACCTCCGGTCCTTACAACACCACTGCAGGGAGAAGATCTACTACTCTATATTGCGGCGACAACTCATGTCATCAACAGTGCCATTGTAGTCGAGCGCACCGAGGAGGGCCATGCGTTTGGACTGCAGAGGCCTGTGTACTTCGTCAGCAAAGTACTCTCTGAATCTAAGGTATGATACCCGGCAGTTTAGAAATTTCTATATGCAATACTGATCACATCAAGAAAGCTACACCATTACTTCAATGAGTACAAGATCACTATGATTACGGATTTTCCGTTGGTGGATATTCTACACAATCTGGACGCCACGGGACATATATAAAAGTGGATAGTGGAACTGGGGGCTCTGTCAATTGACTTCAAGCCACGCACTGCGATTAAGTCTCAAGCTCTAGTCGATTTTATGGCCGTGTGGAGAGAGAACCAAATTCCAACTCCAGTCGAGAAGCCAGAGCACTGGACCATGTATTTTGATGGATCTCTTAAGCTTGATGGCGGAGATGCTAGAATCCTATTTATCTCTCCAAGAGGAAAACAACTGAAGTATGCCCTCCAGATCCTTTGGGAGGTATCCAATAACGAAGCCGAGTATGAAGCCTTGCTTCACGGGCTACGTTTGGTGATATCACTAGGCATCAAGTGACTACTTGTATACGGCGATTCACTTCTGGTCATTCAACAAGTCAACAAAGAGTGGGACTGCAACAAGGAGACAATGGACGCCTATGTTTTCTTCTGCAGGAGCTTCTGAACTCCTCCTGCGTCCTCAACTTCTTGCCACGTGAGGGATGATCCACAGCCACGATGAGATCATCTGGCTTGCGCTTTCGGGGTGGACCCAAATAGTCCCGCTGGCTTTTGTCATTACGGTTGTCATTAGGACGCCTCAGATTGCTATCTCGGTGTCTTGGGAACCGCTCCCGCATCTTCTCCTCCTGCTCGGACCAGTCATGCATCATGTCATGTAGTCTCGCAACAGTCTTTGGTCTGTTCCGCTCAAAGTCTCTGTAGATGCCTGGATAGGTGATGTTGTTGTAGAAGCAATCGATGATGTCCTCTTCCGAGATATTCGTGATGGTGGCGTGGACATCGAAGAAACGGCGTGTGTAGGATCATAGAAGCTCATTATGTTCCTGTTTGCACTGAGCAAGATCATGATGAGTACCTGCACGAGCGATCGCCCCCTGGAAGTTGTCGATGAAGACCTTCTTAAGCCGTTCCCAGGAGTCAATCGAGTTGTTGCTGAGACTCTCCAACCACGTGAGGTGCGCGGGGTCCAAAGCCATCGGGAAGTAGACGATCTTGGTGATGTTGGAGCCCCCTGCTACTTCAATGGCAGTTGAGTAGCAACGTAGTCATTGCTGAGGAGCTTGCTTATCATCATACTTGGTGATGTCGATCGGCTTGAAGCCCTCAGGATACTTGTAGCTGCTAAATCATGTGGAGAAAGCTGGGAAACGGTCGCTGCAATTAGTACCTTCCGTCTCGACTTCTTCGCGCACTTTGCATCTGGAATCGATCACGGACCGCGCATCGCGGCCTTCATTGATATGCTGGCGCAGGTCTTCTGGAAGAGGTCGGTGATTGGCCTGTCACGGGTTACCTTCCGGAGGTGGCTGCTGCCTCCCGCCGGGGGCTTGACTCCCACGAGCGTTGTTGTTGTTGCTGCGCTGAGGTCGAGGATGGCCGCCTGCCGTTCGGCTGTGAGCCTGGCTTCGGCTCTCGCCCACATGCTCCTCCCAGAGGGTAGACGCCGGGTTTTGCTGATCAAGCTGAATCCAGGCCCTCTGCGCGTAATGAAGTGCTTGACGCATGTTCGGATCGTTACTACGCTCGAGTATGGCCGTAACCTTGGTGATGTTGGCCACCGGAGTCCTGAAGTCCCGCTCGCTTACGGCAGCGAATTCAGCGTCAAGCTCACGATGCATGGATCACATGCGCTCATTGACCCTCCTTCGGTGAGCTGCGCGAGCCTTGTTCTGAGTCCTCCGTGCCTCATGACCGGCATCATCTTTGTCGCCGGTGTTGGCTGTGGCTTCGTCTTCGGAGACCGCATCAAGCTCGTTGATGGGCAGATCACCATCGTCATCACCTTCTTCCACCATCAGCACCTGGTGGGAGATGGGCTCCTCAGAGCTTTCGTCGACTAGTTCAGTCGACTCCTCCACCATGGTGGCTAGCGGCCTGCCCTGCTAAAAAGGCAAAGGTTCGAGATGGGCAACAAGTCAATCCTCAGCCTCGAGTAGATCAAAAGGTTTCATGCCCTTCCAATGCATGAAACGCCCCACCGGGGTGGAAGTGATCATTAGATCACAAGCACTGATACAGCCCGAAGTCCCCCGACGTGCGGTGGCTTCGGGCCCTCCAAGTTGGAGCAGAGAATCGAGGTCCTTCTCTAATGCGGAGAGGGACTCAGAGATGCCGGCCTCCTAGAGATCAGTGGCCAAATTGCATGGACTGAATCGTGATCGGTTACGCAAGTCCTTAGATTGGAACGAGTCCAACCCAAGAAAGGTTGTCGTAGCACCGGATGAAGTCGTGCCGGAAGAAGACTCCACCTTGGTCTTTGCGACGGATGCATGGTTTGACAGGTCGTCGAGGTCATCAACGAACTTGTCAAGGTCACTGCTGGGACCCGCCACGGAAGTTTTTGGCTTCATGTCGACGAGGAATCAACTGAAATTGCCTGCACCATCTGCGATGCAAACCCACGAGCCAAAAATAAATGTCGTGCCCTGAGAGGGAACTGACCTGGTGAACTGAAACGATGCCATCGAGTTCGCCGGTGGATCTTCGATGCACTCCCCTACCTGGCGCGCCAGTTGTCGGTGTTTTACCGGCTGCCCACCGAGGGGTATACCCAAGGTGGTAAGTTTTAGGTGAGGAGACGCCGAGATCAGGAACTCGAAGGTGCAAGGAACACAAGATTTAGACAGGTTCAGGTCGCGAGGTGCGTAATACCCTACGTCCTGTATGGTGGTTTGTATTCCCTTGGGTGTTGATGTTGTGTTTTGAATGGGTCCCTGCCCCCCCTATATATCCGGAGATTAGGGTTACAAGAATTCTAGTCCAATACTAGATAAGGAATTGTAACCGAATACAACTCGAATAGATTCCTTCTGTACCGACTAGTTTTATCTCCTATTCATACAGGATAAATAAGAGATAAATGAGGTAAATAAGAGATAAGACGGACTTTATCTCTTAAGCCTATTTAAATTACGTTATGTACACAGTCCCGGGTCTGACAGCTGTTTCTATAAGTGAACAGTAATGTTTGGGAACGCTTTCATAATGTGCTGGCATGAAAGGTTCATGATATATGTGATTTTTTCTGCAGGTACGCTAACCCCAACTCAATAGGTTCTAAACGAATAGGATCTCTCGACTAGCTATTATAGGGAGAGACGTATATATACTATGCTACTGAAACTAACCACGTAAGTCCAAAAATATTTGGCAATTATTTTTGGATGTGAGGACGAGTAGTACGTGCATGCATATTTCATGATTAAACAAAGTGAATGAATTAATGGCTTGTTGTTTTAAGGCTATCTAGAGTGTTGCTTATCATAAGTGCAGTCTTGAAATGGTCGTACAGACAGCCTTAGGGTTTAGTATCTTGACATCTTTCGCTTCATCCTCAAGATCTATATCATCCATCTGATTTCTAGCCTTTGTTATTACCAGTATCAGTTGTCTCATTCGATTTACCTTGTGAGTTCTCAGCAAGGTAGTTGCATTCCAGCTATTCCATGAGTTTGACTCATATTTTTCCCGCAGTTTTCTCAAAGCATTTTTGTTGAAAACTTGCAACCTTACCATTTGAATCTTTGCTTCAGATGGTAGATTTTCCGAAGATCTTTTGGGACCATGAGGGACATGCTCACATCAATGCCTTGCATTGGGAGGGTTTTTCACGTCTCTTGTGGGAGTCACTTCAGTTGTTTAGCTACACCGAGCCACCGCAATATGATGGAGTGGAGTATAGTGAGGAGGGTGTTACTCGGTGCAGAGTGAAGATGACTATTCCCCAGCATCCATCGCGATCCCTGTGGCAGCCCCGAGATTGATGTGGTTGGTCACCGTCTAGCAGACACTTTTGAAGACGCAACTCTTGAAGCCATCAACATTTTCTGTGACCAGCATCCAGATGAAGTTGCCAGGTATCCTATTGGTTTGTTCCCTACAGCAGATTCTCATGACCCTAAGTGGACTTTTCGAGTATTACACTTTGGACACTTATTGGGAGATTTGAATGCACAATACCGTCATCAGATACTTCAGCACCACTGTATGAGCCAATGACCAGTATAGCCCAAGGTTATCACAGAAACATTAACCGGCAGATTACTCAGATTGAAGAGCTCCAAGCCACGATCACTGCTAAAGATGAGGTTATCGCATAGCGGGACGAAACCATCAGTCACCGAGAGGATCAGATCATTGAGAGTGATACATTAATCATTCAGCGCAACACTGTCATTGAGTTTCTCCAAGAGCAAGTCCATGACCTTACTCTTGAGCTTGGCGACGCCATCACCCATATCGATATGCTTCATGAGCAGCCAGCACCTCCTGTCGCACCTGAGAGTCTGAAAGTGAAGATGAAGAAGAAGACCCAAAAGAGCCAGCACCTCCGATCTTGATTCCGAGCATGGCAATCCTGAACCTAATCCTCAGCCCAATTGTTCTTCTTTTGGCAGCCAGTCATCTGTGGACAATCTCGACGATTTCTAGTCTTTTCCAAATCGTCGACCTTCTAGATGCACTTAGTGTAGTATAGTGTGACATAGGGAGAGAGCAGTCTAGTTTGACCTAAGGGCCACTTGTTGTATTATATGTGGCATGTGTGATCATGGCTTGATTTGTAGTTAGTAGACTACCGAGATGTAACATAGTAATGACCACCAGTTCATGATCTGTAACTCGAGTTTCCGGTCCGGTTATCTATTGAGCTATCTATCTGTTGCACTATTTCCATATATTTTATTTTTGTGCGGTATATTCCTGAAAGTGGAAGCAAGTATTGGTGATTTCTAATGGACATCTTCCATTCTTCAGATGGTTGGCGCTATGCGTGGAACCTCTGAAGGTTTCAGGACGGACCAGGCTAGCGGTTCCCAACAACCGCCACCACCACCACCAAATCTAGCAGAAGTAATGGCACGACAGACTAAACTCCTTGTCAGCTAGTGCAGGCACAGCAGAACCAGTTCCGTCATCAGCAACGAGGTCATCAGCAACAAGGTCATGATGAACATCCCTCTGCTAGTTACCAAGATTTCTTTAGCACGCAGCCCCCACTTTTCCATAAGATCGAAGAGCCTCTTGATGCGGATGCGTGGCTCCGCACTATTGAGTCCAAGTTTGCACTACTGTCCGCACCATGCTCCGAAGCAAACAAGGCACTCTTTGCAGCACAGCAGCTTCGTGGCATTGCTCGTATTTGGTCGGATCATTATTATGCCATGCAGCCAAATGGACATGTAGTCACATGAGAAGAGTTTCGGACCGCCTTTAGGGCACATCATATTCCTGAAGGGCTCATTGAGCGGAAGCTCAATGAATTTTTAGCTCTTACCCAAGAAACCCGCACCGTAATGCACTACGCACAGGTCTTCAATCACCTGTGTCAGTATGCAGGTTATAATGCAAACACCGATGCCAAGAAGCGAGATCGTTTCTGTCGTGGCCTGAACACCAAGCTCAAAGAATGACTGAATCTTGTTAAGACAGACACCTTCAATGAGCTAGTCAACATGGCAATTACTCAGGAAGATTGTATTTCAGCCCATCGGGCTGAGAAGAAGCGGAAGATACCCACTGGACCCTCAAGTGCTCAACCCCCGAGGTATCGGTTAGTCCAGAATACATCTCCACGTGCCCCACCCCGAAACAATTAGTCAGGCAGATGGGTAGCTAGACCCCCTCAGCAGTCTAGATTCAACAGGCCACCAATGTTTCAGCCTCAACAGCAGCAGCAACAGCTTGGATTAAGGCTGAACTTTCCACAGTTCAACCAGGGAAACAACAACAATCGTTGTTTCAATTGCAGCAGTTCATCGCATTTTATAAAAAATTGCCCTCAACCTAGGAAATCATTCCAAGGGCAGACTTCCAACCTGAGCAGCAAGGGCAGAGACAAGAAGCAAATTGTACAAGTCCGCCAAGGGAGGGTGAATTTCACAACTCTCTCCGAACTTCCTGAGGGTGCGCCAATAATGATGGGTACTTTCACTATACACCATCAACCTGTAGTTATACTTTTTGATTCCGATGCAACCCATAGCTTTATCAGTCCAAAGTTTGGAACAAAAGTAGGCTTGGATTTCTATCATACTAAAGGAACATATATGATAGCGACTCCTGGCAGTAAAATTGCTTCAAATCAAATCTGTAGAGATGTGCCAATTCAATTGGGTAGCAACCTGATAAAGACAGATTTAATGTGGCAGAACCAACCTGAATTACACCGGCTCAAGTATGCAAGTCCTCTCTTTCAAGGGCTCCAACGTGCTTCAAACGGTGTAACCCCTTTGGCCAGTCGGGTAACGTCCCGATAAACCACCGAAAGCAGGATCCAACAAGGTACCTCGCACGAAGGCGAGTCCAGAGATACAATCACCATCATATTTTACATCTCAAGCACTAATATTATAGGGGATTATAGAATAGTATAAGTTCTGGATTAGTAGAAGTTATTACAAACCAGTTTTAAAGTTCAAGATCACAGCAGCGGAATTCAAAGTACGATAACTATACACGTCGCCAGTATGGACGTTATGCTAAGCCATGGCATGACATCACTCGTTATGATCATTGTTGGCCGGGGACGGGTCCCACTCCACGGACCAACCATCGGGCAAAGCACATGGCCAAGGCATGAGAAGAGTAGGGTCTTCAGAGACATTACCTGAAATAAATCATATTGCAAGGCTAAGTACTCTAATACTCAGCAAGACGTACCCGGAATTAGGGTATACTTAGCCCATAACTAGACCATGAAGGCTTAATGGGGTATTGGGTTTTGTCTCAGCTGAAAAGCAACAAAGAGTTGATCCTTAATTTCATATTTTAGCTTTCAGTTTCTAGTTCCTTTAATCATTCTAGGTGAGCACCTACAACTACTCAAGTAAGGTAGAGCTCCTTTAAAACATATCTCAGTATTATTCCTCATAAGGTTTCTCTTGTTACTCTATGTGGCAAAAGAGTTAAGCAGTCTCAATCTTCATGAGAAACGGACGATTCTGAATTGAATTTCAACCCTTGCAAGGTAAACCTAACTCACACGCTTGGAACACCAACAGGTCGTTCCGAAGCAACCGTTTGCCTTTCATTCCGGGTCGTGGAACAATGCCACCACAAGCGACTGTAGGACCATACGCACAACCAATGTGCGGGACATACGTCTGTAGCGCGACTACATGACCGTATTCCCGTCTGCTCTGCAGAACGTACTCCCACAGTCGGTGCGTGTAAAATAAAAGTCGAGTGGTGGGAGATGAGTCCACTTGCCGGGCCGATTGGTTACTAGGCTTACCGTTTACCATATTTCACGGCATGTGGCTAGTACTTTCAAACGCTTAATTGCCACTACCACACACTGTAACCTTAACAAAATTCATCAACACAGACGGGGTATCATTCCCTTTCAAGATACCGCACATAACCCCGTCTGTCATCCTTATAGTGATTGCAGAATTGTAATCAATCAATTCCTATATCGCGCGAGTGACAGGAAATCACTCAATTCTACCGGTTCTATTAGCATAGCACTAGTCAGACTCAGGCTCTAATATTCAGTACATCGGCTCCTAGGAATATGCATCTAGGGTTTTCGAACAACTCCTAAGAACTTAATGCACAAATATATATATATATAAAGGTAGATTGCAGTGTAATTAAAGTAGTGAGTTTTGTGTACGGGGCTTGCCTTCACTGGCGGGGCTGGGGTTAGGAATGTTAATAAATTCTTTCGAACTCGGGTTCGGGGCTTCAGTTAATTCTCCGACAATGTTCCCGGCGTCTTCAGAGACTTCTATTCCAGTTTCTGGGAGAATCTGATAATCACCGTCGGCGAGAAGCGTCGAGTCTACATGTGAGGTAAAGGATGCAGTTTAGCAAATGCATAGGTTTTTATTCTACTTCACAATAAAGTTGCAATTCAATGAACTTAACATTGCATATAAGCAAACAGCACAATTGCCCTTTACTGGGCAGTCATTTATCGGGTATTAACCCGTTTACCTAGCTTCATTAAGCAACATGGGTGGTAACCCTAAACATTTAATTATCTACATGAAGTAGCATGGTTGATTATCTTAAATAATTAAGTTAATTACATTTAACACCTTTATTTATTTGATTAGCTAATTATCTTTAATGACTTTAGGTTATCATTTAATATGGATCTATTTATCAAGTTCTATTTATTTTAGTTGTTCTTCACCTGATCTTGGTTTAAGAATTTGTGGTCATTCTACACTACTCAAGAGTAATATCTCAAAATATTTTCATAATTTTTCATGAACTAGAACTTTGGTTTATGAATTTTTCCTTGAATCTAAACTTAAATTCAGTACTAGAGTTATACTTGGATTCTGACTCTCAAAGTTTTATTTTGGATTAACCATGTAGAAGCAAAGCTAAGGTAAAATTTTCAGCTTTAAACAGGAAGGAATGCATCTAGAATTAAATTATGAACTTTCTAACAACATACAACCAAAAGTACACGAATTTCTAAGCAAATGAGCAGTAAAGAACTCGAGATTTTTACACAGAGCTATACATAACACATACAACCTAGGTTCCAAATTTCAGCCACATCACATGCATATAACATGAGATACAAATAAAACATTCATTTCATAGTATTTAATTTACATCAAAAACTACACACATACAGCTCAAACTTGATATATAAAAGTGGTTGAATTTAACTTAAGGATTCCAACAAAACTGGTTTGGTATTTTTCTAAATTTTCTACAATTTTCTACTTATTTTTGAAGTTCACAGCTTTTGAATTGGGGGGGGGGGGGGCTCTGGAATTTTACAGGGACACCCTTAGAACTTTTGAAATCATTACAGGGATGCCCTTGGCTCGTTGGGGAAGAAGGGTAGAGGTGTTTGCCGGCCAAAATTCCGACGAGGGGGTGGCAAGGGGTGGAGCAGAAGTGGTCTACGGGCACCAGGAGCTCACGGCGCATCTATGGGTGGGTTCGGGAGGAAGAGGGGATGGTCGGAGGTGTGGTTCCCACGGTGGCCAAGGCGGCGGCGGAGGGGTGCTCATCGGCGAGGAGGTTGCCGGCGAGGAGGAGGGCCAAGATCGGGCTTGACAGCTGCAGCAAGACGAGAGGAAGCTGTTGGAGTGGTCGAATTGGACGGAGGAGGGGCGGAAGTACGGGCTCGACGGCGACAGGAGCTTACCGGCGAGGAGGGGCACATCGGCGAGGTAGCTCCGGTGGAGGTCCGGCCATGGGGAGTGGCTTCGGAGCGTCAGTGAGATGAGAGGAAGCTTCCTAGGGGGTTGTAGTGGGCAATGGGAGGCGGACAGCGGCGACCCACGGCGAGCAGAGCCTTGCCGGAGTGGAGGAAGGAGACGGCGGTGGTGATCTGAACTCTGGGCGATTGAAGGGCAAGCAAGCGGGTGGAATGAGAAGAGAGGAAGCTGGTACTACTCTTGAACCAGAAAAGAAGGGGCAAGGGGGCGTGCACAGGCAGCTGCTGCGACGGCGAGGTGGCGGACGGGCGGGGCTCGGGTTGGCATGGTGCGCGCGCGAGGGGTCCAGGGAGGAGGAGCTAAGGCGGTGGCCGGCGTCCAAGTGACACGTGGAGCAGCTAGGGGCTGGAGGTGGCGCTGGGGAACGGCCGAGGCTCGGCACATGGCCGGGGAAGCGGCGCTGACACCGGCGGCAGAGGAGCAGCGAGCGAAGCAGGGGAGGTGCCAGAGGAGGAAGAAGAGGGTAGGAGGTCCGAGGGACCTCGTTGGAAATTGCAAAAACCTCAGGGACTTCACTGTAAACAGAATTTTTCCACTGATCCAAAGCTCTAATGAGGGAATGGTCAAAATAGAAGTTGTAGAACTTTTTAAACCCTACAACTTTGCTTTAGGGCTCAAATTCGAATACCTAAGGTAAACTGCTTTATATTTTCAATTTTGCACTCAACCCAAACTTAATAAAGTTTTTGTCCTTGGTGATGTAAATTTTATGTAATGCTGGGCTTATTTGCAAATATTTATGACTGGTCATGATTACTTGCTCTTTTACACTTTAGCCCTTAGTAACTTTGAAAGTTACTTTTCTAATTCAACTATTTACACAAAAGGACTTGTATTTTTGTGAAATTACATAAATGCCCTTATTTTCATAGCTTCACTCAAATTTCACACAATTCAAACCATACACAACAATTTTTCCTATTGGCTTGCTATATTTAACACCTAGGGTGTCACATTTAATTTTGCTAAACCTAGAAGGAATGATATCCTACTAGGTATGGATTGGATGATTAGGCACCAAGTATTATTAGATATCTCTTCCCGAGCGGTTGAGATAGACTCACCTGATTACAGAGCTACTATTCTTTATCTTCCACAGCGGGAGTATATCAACTCTTGCATTTATGCCATAGAAGGGATCAAGCTTGAGGACATCCCTGTTGTGTGTGAGTACCCAGATGTTTTTCCGAATGATCTGCCCGGAATGCCTCCTGATAGGGATATTGTGTTTATTATAGAGTTACAACCCGGTACAACCCCCATCTCTAAAAGACCCTATCGTATGCCACCCAATGAGCTGGCAGAATTAAAAGTTCAACTTTAGGACCTTCTTGATAAAGGTTTTATTCGTCCAAGTGCTTCACCATGGGGATGCCCAGCCCTGTTTGTGAAGAAAAAGGACCATAACCTCAGAATATGTGTGGACTATCGCCCCCTCAATGCAGTAACCATCAAAAATAAATATCCTCTTCGCCGTATTGACATCTTGTTCGATCAATTAGCTGGAGCCAAGGTATTCTCCAAAATTGACCTTCGCTCGGGATATCACCGGATAAAGATTAAGCCCAGCAACGTCCCAAAGACAGCATTCTCCACCAGATATGGACTTTATGAATATCTGGTTATGTCTTTTGGTCTTACCAACACCCCAGCATATTTCATGTATCTCATGAACTCTGTCTTTATGCCGGAGCTCGATAAATTGGTCGTAGTATTCATCGATGATATTCTGATCTATTCCAAAAATCTAGAGGATCATGCTAGACATCTTCATATTATTCTTCAGAGATTGCGAGAACACCACTTGTATGCCAAATTCTCCAAATGTGAATTTTGGTTAGATACAGTTAAATTTTTGGGTCACACCATCTCCAGTGACGGCATATCTGTTGATCCGAGTAAAGTCCACGAAGTGATGGATTGGAAGCCCCCTACTTCAGTCCATCAGATCCGTAGTTTTCTTGGTCTTGCTGGCTATTATCATCGTTTCATCCCATACTTCTCTAAAATAGCCAAGCCAATGATAGAATTGTTGAAGAAAGGAGTTAAATTCTCCTGGATTGAGAAATGTGAAGAAGTATTCCACACTCTAAGAGCACACCTCACTACTGCTCCAGTTTTGGCTCAGCCAAATAATTCCAAACCTTTTGATATCTATTGCGATGCGTCGGTCATCGGACTTGGTTGTGTACTCATGCAAAACAACCGAGTAATTGCTTATGCCTCACGAGCACTCAGGACTGATGAACAGAACTATCCTACCTATGATCTTGAGCTTGCACCCGTTATCCATGTGCTTAAGATCTGGAGACATTATCTTATAGGTACTAAGTGCAACATTTACACTGACCATAAGAGTCTCAAGTACATTTTGACACAAGCAGATCTAAAAGTATAAGTGTTTTCAAGTAGATCACAAAGGAATTCTATGGTTCAAGGGATGTATTGTTGTACCCACGGACCATCAGCTTCGTAAACAGATTTTGGACGAGGCACATCTGTCCAAGTTCTCTATGCATCCTGGCAGTACCAAAATGTACCAAGACCTGAGACAGAACTTTTGGTGGACTCGCATAAAAAGAGAAATTGCAAGATATGTCTCTGAGTGTGATATTTGCCAAAGAGTTAAAGCCAGTCACTTAAAGACTGCTGGTGTTCTTCAACCTTTACCATTCCTTCTTGGAAGTGGGAAGATATCAGCATGGATTTCATCGTTGGCTTACCCAACACTTCCCAGAGACATGATTCTATTTGGGTAATCGTTGATCGATTAACCAAAACCGCCCATTTTCTTCCCGTACATACTACTTACAATGCTAAAAAGTATGCCGAGATCTATCTAGACCAAATCATTCGTCTCCATGGAATAGCTAAGACAATCATTTCTGATCGTGGAGTACAGTTCATTGCTCGTTTCTAGGAGCAACTCCAACATTCTCTTGGAACCAAATTAATTCGAAGCTCCGCGTATCATCCACAAATAGACGGACAAATGGAAAGGATAAATCAAATCCTAGAGGATATGCTTAGAGCCTATGTAATCCAATATGACAAAAACTGGGACAAATGCTTAGCCTTGGCAGAATTCTCCTACAATAACAGTTATCAGTCGAGTCTCAAAATAGCTCCTTTTAAAGCATTATATGGTCGCCGATGCCGAACTCCTTTGAGTTGGTCTCAAACCGGCGAACGTAAAATCTTTGGACTCGATCTTGTTGCTGAAGCAGAAGAAAAAGTGAAGATCATTCAAAATAATCTAAACGCTGCCCAATCTCGACAAAAGAGCTACACGGACAAACGAAGGAAACCATTGCAGTTTGAAGTTGGTGACTTTGTATATCTAAGGGTATCTCCTATCCGGGTTGTTCAACGGTTTGGTATGAAAGGAAAACTCGCTCCTCGATACGTTGGACCTTTTGAAATTCTTAAAACTTGTGGACCCGTAGCTTATCGTCTTCAACTTCGTCATCAGCTAGCAGCCATTCATAATATCTTCCATGTATCTCAGCTTAAGAAATGCATCAAAATCCCTACCGAGGTCATCAATTTCCAAACCATCAAAATCGAGCCACACCTATCTTATACTGAACATCCGATCAGAATACTGGATACCAAAGAGAGAAGCACAAGAAGAGAAACAGTCAGGATGTTTAAGATTCAATGGAACTATCACACTGAAGAAGAAGCGACTTGAGAAACTGAGTATTATCTTCAGCACAACTTTCCAGACTTCCTTAGAGCCAAACCAAGTATCTAATGTTCCAATTCCATTTTGTTCCGGAATCTCGGGACGAGATTCTTTTTAGGGAGGGAGGCTGTGATATTTCAGGTATTTAGGAGCTAGGCACACTAATTTCTAGTATGAAGTTGTGTGAAATTTGTGTTTGTTTTGATGAATGCCTTTAAAAACTTAAATACACGTTAAAGGGTATTTTTTTAATATTGGGAAAAATTAGGGTTCTTTTTGTAAATTGTGTATAAATGGGAGGTAATTTCAAAAATGAATGAAGGGTTGATTTGCAAATATGAGTTTTCACTCTTTAATCACTGTAAGAAGTGTAAATACTCCAAGGCTTCATTGAAAGGGGTAAAATTTATTTTGGATTTATTTGAAACTAAATGATTTGTTGGCTTTTTAAAAATAAATTCAAAACCCTAGCTATTTTGAAGTTGGACCCTAAAGCAAAGTGGTAGATTTTATTAATCTCTACACTTTTGATTTTGGGCATATTTTCATTAGAGCTATAGTTTGGAAGAAAATTGTACTTTACATTGAACTCCTTGAACTTTTGCAAAATTTATGAACAGGTCCTCATCTTCTTCCTCCTCCTTCCCCCTCCCTGTTTTCCTGCAGCGCCACCCACCGCCCATCGCCGGCATTTTCCCCGGCCGCCAGCTGCCCCTTCGCCGCTCTTCCTGCACCACCTGGCCCCCAGCTCGCCCGCCCGCCGCTTAACTGACCCCGCTGGCTCCTCCTTGCGCAGACGCGTCGCGCCGCTGCCTGCCCAAGCCGCCACGCGCGCCGTCGACCGCCAACAGCTGTTTGCCACCCGCCCGCGTGCCTCTTTTTGGCTTTGGAACGTGCCCAGTGAACTTCATCCTTCTTTTATTCCCTCGCGCGCACCCGCATTCCTGTTCTTTTCCCCGCTAGACTACTTCGCCGGAGCTCCTCGGTCCACCGCAGTCAGCCGTCTCCACCGCTCCTCCTCTCCAATTTCATGCTCCACCAGTACCGTCGCATTTCACTGCCTTTCCTGATCCGCTCTTCTTCCTCCTCCCGCGCACGCGCAGCCTAGAACATTGCGCCGGTGATCTCACTCTCCGCCGCCGTGCTAATTCTAGTTGAACGGAAGTTCTACCTCTTCTCCTTCCTTGCCAAGAGCACCATCAGCACCACATCTGCATGCCGAAGCTCCCTGACCAATTTCCCTTCGCCTTCCTGCACTCCAGTCACCGGAACACCGTCGCCGCCCTTGAAACCTCGCCGCGCCGGCTCTGTCAGTAGTTAAACCGCCGCCTCTGAGCTTCCCTTCTACGATTCCAACTGCCCCCAAGTCCGCCGTAAGCTCCTGAACCTTTTTCCCTACCTTTCCCTTGCCGCCGGTGAGCCTCCTCGCCAGATTTTAATCACCGCCGCTCGACTTCTTCTGTTCAAGTCGATTAGGGACCCAAATGCAAGTCTCTATTTCTTTCTAGGGTCTTGTTTGCAAAATACACGCCTGTCAGCTACACACCCATCGGCCACACGCTCATCGACTACACGTCGATCGGCTACACCTCTATCGACTACTTTTGCTAAAGAAAAATCACAGCCGATGCACAACTCAATCCGCTAGATAAGCTATCTTAAAAATATACTGTGAAGTAGATCCGATCAGCTCTGTAGTAACCTTCACCAAATAGCTATTTTAAATAAAAATTGTACACCAGAAACTCTACTTAAGTTTATTTCCTTCAAATCTTTTTGTTGTTTGTACAAATTAGTTAAGTCTTAAAGTGATGTATTGAATGTATTCTTGTTGGATTGCAACTTTATCGTGAAATCCAAATATTAAAATAATAACCATTTGCTTCAAATAATTGCGTATCATGTAGATTTGACAACACTCGTGACGGTACCTACGAGCTAATCCCAGAACCTGATGAGGGTATTTCTGAAGCTCAAGTAAACATCGCTAAGGGTCTTTCTGAAGCCCTGAACCCAGGTTCGGAAGATACTGACATCACTGACCCCAGCCTCACCAGTGAAGGCAAGCCCCGGTGCATAACCCAGTATTTTAAATTGTGCACTTATATTGTTATATATCTATCCTGTGCATTAAGTGCTAGGAGTTGTTATGAAACCCTAGTTGCATGAAACCTAGGAACCTATGTAATGTTTTCGAGTCCTTATCGAGTAGATGCTTTGCTAATAGGACCGGTAGAAGTCGAGTGATTTTCTATCACTCGCGCGATATAGGAGTTGATTGTTTACTTTTCTGCAATCACTATAAGGATCACGGATGGGGTTATGTGCGGTATCATGACTTGGAATGGTACCCCGTCTGTGTTGATCAATTTGATAAGGCTATAGTGTGTGGTAGTGGTGGTCAAGCGTTTGAAAGTACTAGCCACATACCGTAAATATGGTACGCGGTAAGCCTAGTACCTGATTGGCCCAGCAAGTGGACATATCCACCACTACTCGAATTTTGGTTTATGTACACATGCACCGACATGTGGGAGTACGTTCTGCATAGCAGACGGGAGTACGGTCATACAGTCACGCTGTAGACGTACGTCCTGCACATTGGATGTGCGTATGGTCCTGCAATCGCTTGTGGTGGCGCTGATCCACGACCCGGAATATGAGGGGAATGGTTACCCGGAAAGGAAAGTTTTCGAGCGTGTGAGTTAGGATCCCTTGCAAGGTTATGAAATTCGATTGAGGAATCATCTGTTTCTCGTGGTGATTGAGACTGCTTGATACTTCTGCCACATAGAGTAACAAGAGCAACAGTTGATGGAATAATATTGATGTATGATTTAATACCTAACTTGCTTGTCTAGTATAGATGCTCACTTAGAATGACTAATTGAACTAGAATCTGAAAGCTAAAATAGGGAAATTACTCTTTGTTGTTTTTCAGCAAAAGAAACCTAGAGCCTTTCAACCTCTCATGGTCTAGTTATGGGCTAAGTATACCCAATTGACGGGTAAGCCTTGCTAAGTATTAGTATACTCAGCCTTGCTAGTAATATGGTTTTCAGGTATGTCATTCGAGGACTCAATTGCTAGTTCTCCTTGGCCCTGCACTTTACCGCTTGGCTGGTCCATGGAATGGGATCCGTCCCTAGCCGGCAATGACCCTTCGGAATGATGCCATGCTTTGGGCTAAGTATGGTGCCTGCTTTGCGACGAGTAGTCGCGTTGTTGTATCTTTTCCGCTGCCATCTCTAAATAATGTTCGTTAAAACTTGAAGTTTTCGAACAATGTCTGTATAAATTTGTTTCAGTTAGGTTTGCAGTACTCTACTAGAAACCGGTTTGTAATAACTACTATGACTATGTTGTAAAAATGCAATGGTGATTGTATCTCTGGACTCGCCTTCGTGCGAGGTACGCTTGAACGATCCAGAATTCGGTGGTTTCATCGGGACGTTACCCGACAGACCATTGGATTATTCCATTTGAAGTGCGTTGAGGTCATATCGCCTGTATAACAATGATCTGCGTACTTGAGCCGGAATAATTCAAGCGGTTCTGCCGCAGCTGCCTTGAGCATTGAGGATATTCTAGTGGTTTCTCGGTATCCGGATGTATTTACTGCGAATCTTCCTGGTTTTCCTTGAGAAAGGGAATCTCTCTTTAAGATTAAGTTGATCCCTAGGACTCAGCCTATTTTCATCATCATATAAAATGGCACCTATCGAGCAAGTTGAATTGAAGAGGCAGATTGATGAGCTTTTAGCAAAGGGATTTATTAGACCAAGCATCTCTCCTTGGGCGGCTCCTGTGATTTTTGTGGAGGAAGGATGGCACCAAGAGGTTGTGTGTTGATTATCGAGGGCTTAATCAAGTGACGATCAAGAATAAGTATCCTTTGCCTCATATTGATGCATTGTTTGATCAATTGAAGGGTGATCAGGTATTCTCCAAGATTGATTTGCAGTCTGGTTATCACCAATTGAGGATTAAGGAGGAGGACATTAAGAAGATGGCTTTTAGCACGAGTTATGGGCACTATGAGTATGTGGTCATGTCTTTTGGTCTAACAAATGCTCCTGCTGTTTTCATGGAAGCCATGAACAGGATGTTGCACCCGTACTTGGATGTATTTGTGGTGGTGTTCATTGATGATATCTTGGTTTATTCAAAAACCGAGGAAGAGCATGAGGTGCATCTTAGCTTGGTGTTGGATAAGTTGAGGGATTATATATATTATGCCAAGCTGAAGAAGTGTGCATTCTGGCTTTCTGAGTTTGCTTTCCTAGGTCATGTTATTAATCAGCATGGTATTACTGTTGATCCGAAGAATGTAACTTGTGTTGTGGACTGGCAAAGGCCAGTTACTGTTATAGAGGTTCAAAGTTTCCTTGGTCTTGCTGGATACTGTCGTTGGTTTGTTCAGGTTTTTTCCACTATTGCAAAGTTGATGACGAAGCTAACCATGAAGGGTGCTCCATTTGTTTAGACTGATGATTGTGAGGTGAGCTTTCGTACTCTGAAGGACAAGCTGGTGAGTGCTCCTATTTTGGTATTGCCCGAGAGTGGCAAGCCTTTCACAGTGTACATGGATACCTCCCCTGTCTGTCTTGGTTGTGTGCTCATGCAGGAGGGTAGGGTGATCTCCTATGCATCCAGGCAATTTAGAAAGCACAAGGAGAATTATCCTATACGTGACTTGGAGTTAGCAGCAGTGGTTTTTGCGTTGAAGATTTGGAGACATTATCTCTATGGTGAGTCGTGTTGCATCTTTTTGTATCATCAGAGTCTCAAGTATATTTTCACTCAGAAGGAGTTAAACTTGAGACAGAGGAGGTGGCTTGAGTTGATTAAGGATTATGATTAGACTATTCAGTATCATCCTAGCAAGGCAAATGTTGTTGCAGATGCGCTTAGTAGGATCGGTGTTTCTAAGACTTGTATGTCATTGACAGTTGACTTGGACTCTATGGGTATTTCTCTCTGTTATGCTGGTGTTGCCCTTTAGGAGACTCGGTTGTTGATTCAGTCACCGTTGCATGAGCAGGTGCGAGTGGCACAATTGTAGGATCGCTTGCTTCAGGCTGTTCGCAAGCGTATTGAGGTGTGGAGACCCTGTGAGTTTAGAATGGAGGAGCACGGCACTATTTTTCTCAGATATCGTCTTTGTGTACCACAGAAAGCTGCAGTAAAGATGGAGATTTTGAGGGAAGCTCATCGCAGTCCATATACAGTGCACCCTGGTGAGACTAAGATGTATCAGTATTTGAAGTAAAGTTTCAGGTGGAAGCGGATGAGGGTTGATATTGCTAAATATGTGGCTTCCTGTTGTATTTGTCAGAAAGTAAAGGCTAAGCATCAGAGGCCAGCTGGATTGTTGAAACCATTGGAGATCCCTATGTGGAAATGGGAGAACATTACCATGGACTTTGTGGTTGGTTACCTCGTTCCCCGATTGGTAAGGATGCTATTTGGGTTGTAATTGATAGGCTCACAAAGGTTGCTCATTTTATTCCCATGAAGACTACTAATTCCACTTCAGATTTGGTTCCCTTGTGTCGGAGGAGATCTCCAGCCGGGTGGCGGAATGCACCCGCCTAATCCTAGTTAGGATGGGTTTGGAGGAGACTTAGGAGTGCTGGATCGATGTGCGGATGAACACAGGAAGGACACGAGGATTATAGAGTGGTTCGGACTGCCGGAGCGTAATACCCTACATCCACTTTGGTGTCGTATTGATTGTGTGAGCACGGATGCACCTTAGTTTGTGTTCGTGTGTGTCTGAATCCTCTCCTTCTAACGAGTGCACTCTCCCTTTTATAGCCCAAGGGGAGTGCTTACATTGAGCCGGACCCCGATAGGTGGGCCTGGCCAACTGGAGCCTGTTCTACGAGAGATATGGAGGTCATCTCCTCGAGCTCCACTACGTAGTCCTCTTCGACCGAGAAGTTGATGTGCGTCTCCACAGCCAGGATATGGCCGTGTACAGCCTTGTCTTGCACAGTGTCCGGTGTCAGCGTTGCCCAAAAGTGAAGTCGTGCTATCACTGTTGGGATGGAACCTCCTGCCAGGCGGTGAAACAGCGCTGACCCGTTGCGTGCGTACTGTTACAGCGCACGCCTTGGCTCGCCTATTACAGGCCATCATCACGCGCGCAGCGCCGTGACGGGACTGTACACAGTCCGCGCACTGTGCACGGTGATACGACGCGCCGCCTTGGAAACAGGCGGGCTTACCGTGGTGTCAGCCTACCTGCCCCGTGTGTCAGTGGCAGGCCGTTCTTTTTGACTTGGGCACGCACGGCCCAGCTACCGCTTTAAATGCTGGTAGGTGGGCTGGAGACCCGCGAAGGGCCTCCAGCCACAGGCACGTGGCAGGGCCAGCCCCGTTCCCACCGCAGGGCGGCGCGTGGCGGCGCCGGACCCCTTCCCGGGGGAGGGGGTCCGGGCCCCCGAGGCCGGTCGGAGCGGTCTGGCCTGTGATGGTCCGGCCATCCCATGTGGCGGCCCCGGACCTCCCTGGGGAGACCGGGTCCGCGGGGGCTACCCGAGAGCTCTCCAGCTTTCCTAGGGACGTGGGGGCCCCGGTCCCGGAATAGCACGGGGAGGGTCCGGAGACCACGGTCCCCAGCTGTCAGGCCCAGGCCGTACGCCACATCCCCCAGAAGGCAAGGGGGAGATTACGGATAGCGAGACGCCAAGAGCCTGGTCACCCTAGCAGGGGGTACCCCTGTCTGTATGTACCGACAGAGGCCCCCGGGCCCACCTCGGGAGAGGGACAAACCCGTAGGTGGGGCCAGATCCCAGCATCGCGCCGGGTGGACAGCTTGTTCTCGCGGAGAAAGGGCATGGAAGTCTTTTTCCCCCAAAGCGGGAACCTCGAGGGGGCCATCCCCCGCCCGCGCCGTGCGCGTCAGACGGTTCAGATTCTTGTCTTATTCGAGCCCATCCCGCGGCCTGGGCGGTTCGGATTCTACTTTTTCCTCCTTTCCTCCAGCGGCTGCACCCATGACTGGTGGGCCTGGGCCCGCCGGTCATGGGGTGTGAGAGGAGGTGCCTGGTGCAGGCAACCGTTCGACTTCTCCTCGGTCGCCGCGGGCGCGAGAAGGCAACAGCCTTTTGCATAAAAGGTATGCGCCGAAGGGAACGGCTACCTTTTCGCTCTTGCCAACAACAGACGCCGCAGCGCCCCTTCATCTCCGCATTCCTTCTCGCGATCAGCTTCCTTGCGCTCGGCTTCCTTCTCTTCCCAGCTCCTTTGCAATCCATCCCCAGCGATCTCACCACCATCACCATGTCTTCGCTTCCTTTCCCGCGCCACTTCCAGAGCCAGGTTCAGTTGGACTCGGTGCGGCGCCTTCTGGGATGGACCGCGCCGGCGCAAGCTGGGAAGGTCAGGGCCGGCAAAATTCCCCTCCGCGACCTTGCCGCGGGGGAGTTCGTCCTTTTCAACTCGTACATTATGTGCGGGTTGGTTCCTCCGATCTCCTCCTTCTTCCTCCTGCTCCTGGAGGAGTTCGGCCTCCAACTTCATCATCTCACCCCCCACTCCGTCCTCCTCGTGGCGGTCTTCGCCCACTTTATGGAGATGTTCGTGGGGGTGCACCCCTGCACCACCATCTTCAAACACTTCTACACCCTGGTCGGAACTAGGAAGGCTAAGCGCAGCGAGATCCGGCACGGGATGGTGGGCTCCTACATCGCCGCCTTCTCCAGCTCCAAGTGGGAGGACTGGCGTGAAGGCTGGGTCATCACGGCAGTCGACCCCCACGACCGCCTGGAGCCGCCAACAGAGGGTCCCCAGAGCGACCGGAGCACCTGGAAGGCCAGGCCAACAATACCAGCGGAGCTCGACCCGGTGCTGTACCGGATCAAGAAGCTGGCAAGGAGCGGCCTGACTTCCATGATGGTGCTGGGTGACTTCCTGAAGCGGCGAATCGCCCCCCTGCAGCAGCGGTCCCGGATGGCCTACGTGTACACAGGGCTAAATGACTGCTGCAGGATCGCACGTGGGTCGGGCGGCGACTTCACCAGGACAGAGCTAGAGGCGGCGCTCCGGGCGATGACCGGCAAGGCGTTCATCCCAGAGTCCCTGGTCCTTCCGAGCGAGGTCAAGGCCCTGTGCGAGGACCAGGCGTTGTGGTCATCGGTCCTGGCGTCGATGCCGACCCTGGACGAGGGCGGCCTGGTGGTCCGGCAACTGGGGGGCGACCCCAACCACGGGCTCCAGATCCCTGGCGCCACAACGGACCACCAGCAATGTACCAGCGAAGGTCCCGGGGAGCCGAGACCCAGAGGTCCGGTCCACGGCGGAAAGGAAAAGGAGAAGGTGCCGGTGCCAGAGCACCGGCACAAGGACAATGCGGGTGCTGCCCGGCCCAAAGGAGCGACGAAGCTCAGGGGGCAGCACCTGCACAGAGCAGCCAAGCCGAAGGAAGCAAATCCCGGAGGCTCTAGCGAGGCGACGGCTCTTTGGTAGGGGAGCCGGCACCCAAGCGCCAGAAGACGGCGGGGGTGGAGGAGCAGAGCGAGGCTCCACCTCCTCCGCCACAACGCCAAGAGCCGGAGAGGAGTCCGGAGGTGGCGCGATGACCTCCTCCGAGGTAGCAGACTCCTCCTCCACCACCACCAGAATGGCGTCCAGCGATGCCACCACCACCGCCTGAGCCCAGGCCACAGGCCCCATCGCTGCCACCAGAAGCGCCGATGGCCGGGGACACCCACCAAAAGTCCGGGGGGTCCTCGGCAGGGAGGAAGGTCCCCCCAGCCGCCCGGGGCAGATGGGAGTGGTGCGACTACGCGTAAGCAGCCTTCTCAGAGTTTTTCATTATGTCTCTTGGCTTCTGGTCCTTAACCATATTGGTGATACGGCAGGCCCCAATCTTCAGATGCACCAATTGGGGGATCCGGCCCCCAGCCAGCGCCCGAATCTTCTGCGTCGACTCGAGCGGGACCTCCGCCCGGGACAGCTCCAGAGGCGACCGGACCTAGGGGTCCGGAGCCAGAGGCCACCTCCCCGCCACGACCCGAAGCCGCCCCCCAGGAGGAGGCCGCCAGACCCACTGCGATGACTGAGGCGCCGGCAGCAGTACTGGGCGTTGAGGCCGGGCCCTCACCAGCCGAGCCAGCAGCAGAGGGGGCCGCTGCCACAGCGGAGGCTGCAGCGCCAGAGGTAGCGGAGGCGGCGGAGATCGCGGCTCCGAAGATAGCGGAGGCAGCGGCACCAGGTGCAGCGGAGGCGGCGGCACCAGGGGTCGCTGAAGTTGCCAGCAGCGCCGCCCCACCGGCGGAGGAGGAGGAGGAAATAGAGGTGGTGCTGGGAAGGCGCCTCCTCCCAAGCACGGTAGAGATCCCTCTCCCCCGGCTCATAGCCAAATGCCACCAAGCTCAGCAGGAGCTGGAGGCTGGCATGCGCCGGGAGTGGGAGAAGCTGGAGGCAGAGCGCCACCGACTCTCTGACTGGGAGGTCCGCCTGGGCGACCGCATCAACTCCGTCTCCGCCCGCTACGCCGAGGAGCGCGCCAAGCTCGTGCTGGGGCGCGAGCTCCTACGGGAGGAGCTGGAGCAGGCTCGCGACCGGGAGGTGGCCGCGTTCCAGCGGGAGAAGGTGGCCACACGGCGGGAGGCGCAGGCCCTCGAGCGAGAGATCGTGGCGGAGAAGAAGGTGCAGGCGGCGGCGGACAAGGAGAGGACCGCCCGGGAGCTGGCCAACCAGGCCAAGAAGTTGGTGGAGGTGACCAGGGCAGAGGAAGCCACCCTGGCAGAGCTGGCGGCGGCTGCAGCAAAGAGGGAAGAAAGGCTCGCTGCCCGTGAAGCGGAGGAGGTGGCCCGGCTCCAGGAGCTCCAGAGACGGGAAGAGACCGTGGAGGAGGAGCTGGCAGCCGGGACCTGGAGGCTCCGGGAGCGCGAGGCGACCCTCCAGGAGAGGGAAGCCAAGGTGGAGGGGCTCCTGGCGGAGCGGAGCGCCAGCATCGACCAAATTACATGGTGGGTCGGTGCGGTGAACCCTCTGCTAGAAGCACTCGGAGCCAACCCCATCTGGGTGCCGGAGGCTCCTTCACCACTTGGCGCCGCACTCCAGCTGCTGGATTCCACCGCCAAGCAGCTACAGGACGTGGAGGCCGGCATACAGGACCTCCTGGAGTCAGAGGGGCGAGCAGTTGCTCGGGGGATGGCTGAGTACATCCTCACCAGCTTCCGGAGCCATGACCCCACCGTCCAGCTGACTCCCGTCTTGGTCGGACCCCTCCGGACGACAGCGGCCGCCGCACTAGAAGGGGTCCAGGAGGCGGTGGACATGGTCGCGGCCCGCCTCCGGCGTCGTCCCAAACCTGCAGAGAGTGGGACACCTCCAGCCAGCCAGGACAATAGGACCATTTGCCTTGTTATCAATTTTTGTAATATAACTTTTGTTATTGTAAGATAGCTTTATAATGTTGTGCACATTATCAGTAATGTGTTTAAGTATTTCATGTGTCTACTTTTTGCGAAAAACTTAGCTGTTTTCCTGGTTGTCGATCTGTAAAGTGTTTTTGGGCACACCGAGGTCCCGTGTGGCCCCCTAGGAGGTAGTCGCGATAGGTCGGGACTAGCTGCCATAGAATCGAGGTCCTGCACATGACTTAGGATTGACGCTTAGTAGACGTCCCCACGGGTTCCCGGTCTGGCCAGCGAAGGTCTCCTAAGTTACGTAGCGAGTCAGAGCACTAGGACTTATGTTCGGGGGCTAAAAGGGGTCCCGGCCCCCGGGCCCATGGTTCGAGGTACAACGGTACTCACCCTAGGAGGGCAGGGCGTGTAGGCTTAGGGTACGGAACCAGGCTAAGTGGCTACACAACCCTGGACCCCAGCAAAGGGCGAGTACGTCTCCTTGAAGCCAGTTCCCAGGGGTCCGGTTTCTTTGCTCCTGTGAAACAGAGGTCCCGGGCAGAGACGTTGCGTAGCAACTTAAGAAGGGCCTTGGGCACGACACAAACGCGAAAAACACGTGGGGGGTTAGCGTAACAAGGAGCAAAGAAAGATAGAATCACATGGACTTTAATGACATACTGAGAAGTAAATTTTTTCCTTAATGAATTGGTACAGAAGGATTGTGCGATGTACGCCAGGGGCCGGGTTTACGAGGACGGATCTCCACCGCCATGGTCCGCACTGTGATACTACCAATTACAAAGGAAAATTTTCCTCTCAACTAGGTCCTAGGGATAGAACTTACGGAGGTGCTCAATGTTCCATGGATTGGGTAGTTGCATACCATCCTCCACAGCCAGACGAACAGACCCGGGTCAGCACACCTTTTTACCTTGAAGGGCCCCTCCCAACTGGGGGAGAGCTTGTGCATGCCCTCTCAGTTTAGGATTCGTCTTAGGACTAGGTCCCCAACCTGGAGCTCCCTACTATGCACGAATCGTTGGTGGTAGCGCCGGAGCGCTTGGATGTACCGTGCGTTTCGGACTGCTGCACGCCATCTGCGCTCGTCGACGAGGTCCACGTCTTAGCGACGCCGCTGCTCCTGCAAATCCTCATCAAAAGACTGGACTCGTAGAGAGCCCATGGTGATCTCCGGGGGAAGGCACGCTTCAGCCCCGTAGACCAGGAAGAAAGGGGTTTCCCCTGTTGTTCGGCTGGGTGTGGTCCGGTTCCCCCATAACACGCTCGGAAGCTCATCAATCCACCTTGCGCCATGTTTCTCAAGATCGCAGTAGGTCCGGATCTTGAGCCCTCTGAGGATCTCTGCATTAGCCCGCTCAACTTGGCCATTGCTCCTGGGGTGCGCCACTGAGGCGAAACAGAGCTGGATGCCAATGTCCTCGCAGTACTCCTGGAAGTATTGGCTCGTGAACTGAGTCCCATTGTCTCTGATGACGCGGTTCGGGACCCCGAATCAGCACACGATTGACCTGAGGAAAGCGGTTGCTGACGCCTTGGTAATGTTGACCACTGGGTTTGCCTCCGGCCACTTGGTAAATTTGTCAATGGTGACATAGAGGTACCGGTACCCGCCGACGGCCCTAGGGAAAGGTCCCAAGATATCCAACCCCCATACGGCAAAGGGCCAAGAGGGAGGAATCATCTGCAGCACCTGAGCTGGAGTGTGTATCTGTTTTGCGTGGGACTGGCACGCTTTGCAGGACCTTACCAACTTAGCTGCATCCTGAAGTGCTGTCGGCCAGTAAAAACCATGCCGAAAAGCTTTACCAACCAGCGTGCGGGATGAAGAATGACTTCCGCACTCGCCTCCATGGATCTCCGCACGCAAGTCACGGCCCTCTTCCCGGGTGATGCACCGCATGAGGACGCCGTTGGCGCCACGGCGGTAGAGATCCCCTTCTACCACTGTGTACCGCATAGCCATCCGGACGATGTGTTCAGCGGATGCTTGGTCTTCAGGAAGGTAATTGTCTTTCAGGTAGTCCCGGACCTTAGAGATCCATGCATCGGGACCTTCCTGAGAAACCGGGCGTGGCTCCCTGAGGTCTTCGGGACCCTCAAGGGAGCACACGACCCTTGGCGGGCTCCACGGATGGAGCACCGTCGGGACTGCTAGCTTCGAGGTGCTAGTCCGACCCCCTTCGCCCAGGTCGGCAGGCTGGGCGGAAGGCTTCAGCAGATGCCTCTGGAAGACGCCCTCAGGCACGGGTGCCTGAGTCGATGCGCTCGCGGAGAGTGCATCAGCTACTTAATTGCCTTCGCGTGGAACATGTTGCAGTTCCAGCACATCGAAGTCCTTCTCCAGCCTCTTCACATGAATGAGGTAGGCTGCGAGCTGGGGGTTGTTGCAGCAACACTCCCCCCGGACTTGCCTGATGACGAGTTGGGAGTCCCCTTTGACCAGGAGCTCCCGGACCCCTAGGGACAGAGCCGCTATGAGCCCAAAGATTAAGGCCTCATACTCCGCCATGTTGTTGGTGGCCTCAAAATCGAGGTGCACCATGTACTTCAATTGCTCGCCATGTGGGTCGATGAGGACCACGCCAGCTCCTGCCCTCTTGCTGCGGGCGGACCCGTCAAAGAAGAGGGTCCAATGGGGTCCGGTGAACACCGGAGCCCTGACTTCCAGTCGTGGGGGGTTCGACCCATGGTCCGGACCCCCTGGGACGCTTGGTGCTGGTGTCCACTCCGCCATGAAGTCAGCAAGGACCTGACTCTTGACGGCGTGGCGCGGCTGGAAGTCGAGTTGAATCCAGCGAGCTCAGCTGCCCACTTGGCGATATTGCCTGTGGCGTTGGAGTTGTGAAGGATGGCCCTCAAAGGATAGGAGGTCACCACCACAATCTTGTGGGCCTGAAAATAATGACGGAGTTTCCTGGACGCAACGAGTATAGCATAAAGGAGCTTATGCGTTTCAGGATACCTGGCCTTTGCTTCGTGAAGGACCTCACTGACATAGTAGACCAGCTTCTGGACGGCCCTGACTCTGCCAGGTGGACTGGATCCTTCAACTTGAGTTGGGGTCTCGTTGGACCCTAGGTCGCTGGGTGTCTCCCCGGGTCGGGACCTGGCCAGACCCTCCGAAGTAGGGTCGGTTGTTGGAGTGGTGGAGGTCGGACCTCCCCCTCCTACAGGAGGGTCTGCGGGGGCCCCTGTGGGAGATACTCGGACCTCTCGGTGACCAGCACCATGCTGATCACTTCGGCTATCGCTGCAAGATAAAGAAACAGTGTCTCACCTGGGTCCGGTGCAACCAAGACCGGCAAGGAGGTGAGGTACTACTTCATCTCCTGGAAGGCACGTTCTGCCTCTTCAGTCCATGCGAATGGACCGGACCCCCTCATCAACTTGAAAAGGGTAGTGCTCTCTCCGCCAGCCTTGAAATGAAACGGCTGAGGGCTGCAAGGGACCCCGTTAACCTCTGTACATCCTTGAGGCGCGCAGGGGGTCTCATCGCCTCGATCGCCCGGACCTTATCCGGGTTGGCCTCGATCCCCCGGTGGGTGACCAGGAAACTAAGGAGCTTCCCCGCCGATACGCTGAAGACGCATTTCTCGGGGTTAAGCTTAGTGGAGGTCGCTCGTAACTTGTCAAAGACTTGAGCTAAATTTTCTAAGAGGGAATGTGACTCTCTGGTCTTGACAACGATGTCATCAACATACACCTCAACTATATCTCTAACCAAATCACCTAAAGTGATGTTCATTGCACGAGCAAAGGTGGGTAGAGCATTAAGCAATCCATAAGGCATCACTATATAACAATAAAGACCATCTACTGTTACAAAAGCTGTGTGCTTCCTATCATCACTAGCCATTTTGATTTGGTGAAAACCAGAATAGGCATCTATGAAGGACAGCAAATCACACCCGGAGGTGGAGTCTACAATCTGATCTATACACGGAAGTGGATAGGGGTCTTTTGGACATGCCTTATTAAGATTGGTGTAGTCGATGCACATCCGAAGCTTCCCGTTTGCCTTCGGGACCATGACAGGGTTGGCCAACCACACTGGGTGGTAGACCTCCTCGATGAAGCCAGCCTGTAGCAGTTTGCGGACCTCTTCACGGATGAAGTTTTGCCGCTCGATGGACTGCTTGCGTGGCTTCTGCCGGACCGGCCTGGCGTCGGGGTGGATCTTCAGATGGTGCTCAATCACCTCCCTAGGGATCCCGGGCATCTGTGACGGTTCCCAGGCGAACATGTCAACATTTGCCCGGAGGAAGGCGACGAGCGTGCTTTCCTATTTCTCTCCCAGATTACCACCGATGCGGGTGGTCTGGGAGGTCTCCGCTCCGACCTGGACGGTCTTCACGGGAACATCGTCCATATCGGACGGGCAGACCTTGGGTGCCTTGGCCAGAGCCTTGGCACGCGAGGAGGAGGGGTCGGACTCCTGGGCGCCAGCTGCAGGGGCAAGCCCTGTCGCCAGCGCATGGAGCTTTTCGACTGCCACGATGGCAGCGGCCCGGTCACTCTGGACGGTGAGGACGCCTGCCGGAGAAGGCATTTTCAGGACTAGGTACCGTAATGGGCAATGGCCATGAACCGGTACAGGGCCGGTCTGCCAATGATGGCATTGAAAGGGAGGTTAACATCCGCTACCTCAAACTGCACGTTCTCGGTACGGAAGTTGTCCTCCGTCCCAAATGTGACCGGTAGGGAAATGGTCCCCACCGGGTACACTGGGTCCGGGCCCACTCCAGAGAATGGGCGCGAAGGAGTTCGCTTGGACTCCAGGATCTGCAGGTGCTTGAACGCTGCATAGCTGATGACACTGAGGCCTGCACCTCCGTCGATCAGCACATGGTGGAGGCGGACGTTGGCGATGGTGGGTGCCATGACGAGCGGCAGCACACCGGCGCCCGCCATGTTCTCCGGGCAGTCCGATGGCCCAAAGGAGATGGTGATGCTCTTCCACCGCTGGTGGGGCGCCGCCTTTGGCGTCGCCGGCTTCACCGAGAGGACCTCCCGGCAAAGGGTTTTTACATCCCGCCGGGAGACGAGGTCCGCGCTGCCGCCGTACATGACGTACAGCTTCTTGCGGCGCTCGTCACCTCCGGACTCGGAGTCGGACTGGTGGAAGAGACCCTTGAGGTCTTTGTTGGGGGTTTGATACCCCAACTCCCTCTCCGTCGCGGCCGTGTCGGCGTTGGAGACCTTCTCCTTGCCGGACCGCCATGGAGGGGAGGTGCCTTCCCTTGAGGCTTGGTCCCGCCTCTTGCTGAGGTGCTCTGCGAGCTTCTGGATCTCGCAGCACTCAGTGGCGCTGTGGCGAGCCCCAGGATGGACAGGGCATGACCCGGGGTCAGTGCGCTGTTGCCGTGGGCGCTTGCCACGGGAGTTCTGGCCTCCGGTCGTCGCGGCTGCAATGGCCGAACCCCTGATCCGTGACTTGTCGAAGCCACGGTTCTTCTTATTCTTCTTCTTGCCGCTGCCAGGAGCAGCGACACTGGGCCCACTCATCTGGGCGGGCCCTGCTTGGGTTGCAGAGTGCCATGCACGGTCCTCTGCAGCCCTGGCACATTTGTCCGCCAAAGCGAACAAGGTGGTGACGGTCTCCACCTGGTGGGTTGCCAGCTTCTCTAGCATCTTCTCGTCTCGGACCCCCTGGCGGAAAGCCATGATGATAGATGCATCAGAGATTCGTAGTATGGTTCCACGTACCTTGGTGAAGCGAGAGATGAAGGTCCGGAGGGTTTCTCCAGGCTGTTGCCTCACGGCGTGAAGGTGAGCCTCCACACCGTGCTGCTGGTACGCACTGGCGAAGTTCGCCATGAACTGTGCGTAGAGCTCTCCCCAGGACTGGATGGACCCTGGGGTGAGGTTCATGAGCCAAGTCCGGGCCGGCCCGGTCAAGGCTACATGAAAGTAACTAGCCATGACGGCTTCATTCCCTCCTGCCGCCGTGATGGCGGTGATGTAAACCTGCAAGAATTCCGACGGGTTGGAGGACCCATCATACTTTTTCGGCAGGTGAGGCCGAAACTTGGACGGCCACGCGACCGCGCGAAGGTGGTCTGCGAGTGCTGCACAGCCCACGCCCGACACCGGTGCCTGAGCGGGTTCCTGCTGCCTAGCCGCAGCCGCATCGAGCTCGGGTGCAAGAACTCGAACCCCAATGTTGAGCTGTCGGTTGCGCACTCGCTCGATGGAGATCCTGGCGTCCTCTCCCGCATGCCTGCGGTTGAGCTCTGCCCGGAGGTCTTCGGTCCGTGCACTCCTCACTGATGGTGAGTGCACCGAACCGGATGCGCCGCCCTGACGATGGCGCAGCCTGGACACATATCCCCCCGCTGATCCTGGGGAAGCCTGTGCCAAGTTGAGGAGGCGGTCGACGTCATCACGCCACTGCCTGTGCGCGTCTGGCGACGCCGCCTCACCAGGAGGGTTGCGGAGCAACTCCCTGGCTGCCATGAGGGGCCCACTCGGTGCGGGCACCGATTGGGCCACAGAGGCCCGCTCCGCTGCACACTGTGGAGCAGCACGTGGAGCGGCCCTGTGAGCGGGACGGTGCGAGGTGTGTGGCGTGGTGGATGCCACTTCTTCACCAATCAGGAGGTCATGATGACCATTTTCCTGTGCCATTGCGGCCTTTAGCTTCGACCTAGCGCACACCAAACCTAAGTCCCCTATCTGGCGCGCCAAATGTCGAAGGAGATCTCCAGCCGGGTGGCGGAATGCACCCGCCTAATCCTAGGTAGGATGGGTTTGGAGGAGACTTAGGAGCGCTGGATCGATGTGCGGATGAACATAGGAAGGACGCGAGGATTATAGAGTGGTTCGGGCTGCCGGAGCATAATACCATACATCCACTTTGGTGTCGTATTGATTGTGTGAGCATGGATGCACCTTAGTTTGTGTTCGTGTGTGTCTCAATCCTCTCCTTCTAACGAGTGCACTCTCCCTTTTATAGCCCAAGGGGAGTGCTTACATTGAGCCGGACCCCGACAGGTGGGCCTGGCCAACAGGAGCCTGTTCTACGAGAGATATGGAGGTCATCTCCTCGAGCTCCTCTCCGTAGTCCTCTTCGACCGAGAAGTTGATGTGCGTATCCACAGCCAGGATATGGCCGTGTACAGCCTTGTCTTGCACAGTGTCCGGTGTCAGCGTTGCCCAACAGTGAAGTCGTGCTGTCACTATTGGGATGGAACCTCCTGCCAGGCGGTGAAACAGCGCTGACCCGTTGCGTGCGTACTGTTACAGCGCACGCCTTGGCTCGCCTATTACAGGCCATCATCACGCGCGCAGCGCCGTGACGGGACTGTACACAGTCCGCGCACTGTGCCCGGTTATACGACGCACCGCTTTGGAAACAGGCGGGCTTACCGTGGTGTCAGTCTACCTGCCCCGTGTGTCAGTTGCAGGCCGTTCTTTTTGACTTGGGCACGCACGGCCCAGCTACCGCTTTAAATGCTGGTAGGTGGGCTGGAGACCCGCGAAGTGCCTCCAGCCGCAGGCACGTGGCAAGGCCAATCCCGTTCCCACCGCAGGACGGCGCGTGGCGGCGCCGGACCCCTTCCCGGGGGGAGGGGGTCCGGGCCCCCGATGCCGGTCGGAGCGGTCTGTCCTGTGATGGTCCGGCCATCACATGTGGCGTTCCCGGACCTCCCTGGGGAGACCGGGTCCACGGGGGCTACCCGAGAGCTCTCCAGCTTTCCTGGGGACGTGGGGGCCCCGGTCCCGGAATAGCACGGGGAGGATCCGGAGACCACGGTCCCCAGCTATCAGGCTCGGGCCATACGCCACGTTCCCCAGAAGGCAAGGGGGAGATTACGGATAGCGAGATGCTAAGGGCCTGGTCACCCTAGCAGGGGGTACCCCTGTCTGTATGTACCGACACCTTGTATATCAAGGAAGTGGTAAGGTTGCACAGCGTGCCTAAGTCTATTGTTTATGATCGTGATTCCAAATTTGTATCTAATTTTTGGAAAAGTTTACATAGTGCTTTGGGCACTGGATTGGATCTCAGCACTGCTTTTCACCCTCAGACGGATGGTTAGTCGGAGCGTACTTTTCAGACCTTAGAAGACTTGTTGCGGTCATGTGTCCTCTCCTGGAAGGGTAGTTGGGAAGATCACTTGCCTTTGGCAGAGTTTGCTTATAATAATAGTTATCAAGTTAGTATTAAAATGGCTCCATATGATGCATTGTATGGCCGCAGGTGCATTTCCCCACTCTGTTGGGATGTTGTTGGTGAGAGGTCTTTGGTTGATCCGGATTGGGTACAACAGACTCATGATAAGGTATGTGAGATCTGTCAGAACTTGTTGACCGCCCAAAGTTGTCAGAAGAGCTATCCAGATGTCAGTCGGAGGGATCCGGAGTTCACGGTCAGTGACGAGGTTCTTCTCAAGGTGTCACCAACAAAAGGTGTTGTTCGATTTGGCACTAGAGGAAAGCTCAATCCAAGGTATATTGGACCTTATATGATTACTGCTCGAGTTGGATCCTTGGCATATCGGTTGCAGATGCCTGAGTCGATGAGTGGTGTGCACCCCGTGTTTCATGTATCGATGCTGAGGAAGTATCTGATGGATCCATAACAGAAGATGGATGCTAAGCCAGTGATTATTCAACAAGACTTGACTATGGAGTGTCACCAAGTGCATATATTGGATAATTCTGATCGCGTTATGTCAAATAGGACCATAAAGTATGTGAAGGTACTATGGACTAATCAGTCGGAGCGGGAAGCCACATGAGAATTGGAGGCGTAGATGCGCGAGAAATATCCGGAGCTCTTCGAGTCTGGTAAGTAATTAGTCGTTTATATGTGGTTCCTTTTCCCGCTCATGCATTAGTGATGTTGAATTCGTGGATGAATTCCTTTAAGGAGGGGAATGTAGCACCCAAAAAGAATAAAGGGCAAAATACTTTCCGTTTGTCTATTTATATGTCGCGTTTGGAGTAGAAATCAAGAAGTTACAATTTTTTTGAGTTATTAGATGGGCCCACACTACAGTCCCCGTGTGCTATAGTACCCCACACTACAGTACCTGACCCATTTCTTTTTCCCAAACCCTAAACCCCTCGCCCCTACCTGCGCCGCCACCCTTTTGCCAGTGCACCAAAGAACAGAGAGGGGAGAGGGAGGGAAAGAGAAGAGAAGAGAAGAGAAATTAGGGCACGTCGTCATCAATCCTCGTAGTTCCTCTCCATAAACTGGTTTGGGTTCCTTTTCTCTTTCGGTTTTCCCCCATCTCGATGGGTTTCCCTCGCTGTTCATGGTGATGCAACCTTGTGTGGTGTAGTGTGGCGAGGTTGGATGCAAGGAAGAAGGGGAAATGAAGCATAATCGTCGTAGGTGTCGTCGCCTTTGCCTTTGCCCTTGTTGTTCTCAAGGGGAAACCATAGATGAGACATGCCCCTGCTGTAGAACATATTTTCCTTCTAATTTCAGAAGTTTTTAGCATGTGAGGGTAGAGGTATTAGTCGCCTTTTGGACTAGGGGTAAGATTTTGCCTTCATCGCTATTCTCAGCACGCCAGCAATCTGCATCGTAGCTGTTCCTGGCAGTTTTTTGTGTTCTTAATGACCTCAAAAAATATTAAACTTTTATAGCAGTTGAAGAAGAATTAGATATCTTTCCACGGCCATAAAGAACACCTCAATCGGATTTAAGATGAGGGTGAAATTAAAGTTGGAATCTGACTGTTTTTCAGACACATAATTCTGTGCAGAATCTGTTAAATTGAAGTTTAGGCAAAGCTAATGACATGATTGGAATTTTTTGTATATGTAACAGTTCTACATAATTTTACAAGCTTTCCAGATTGGCAAATTTCATATTCATCCGAATTTTATAGATTTAGTTATCTGTTTTAGTAGGACTGTTGTGCAGAATCAGTCAGATTGTCAGATTAAGGTTTACCTCGAAATTAACCAATGTTAATGATTTTTCCTCTATTTTTGGATAACTAGAAAAGTTGTAGGTTCTGTAGTTACCTTTCAGATTGCAAAATATGGGAATTTTATCCATCAGGATTAAAGGATACAAAAAATATAAGCTGCAGTGCTTCTGTCATGTCTAGAATAGTGTGTGTTTGTGTGAGGATGTTAGGTTCGGGCGTAGGACGCTTTAATATATGTTTATTTTTGCTTGTATGTTTGTGTTGGTGCTGAGTTATATTTATGAACAGGTGGTGTACCTTCAGATCGTGCTTAGCTTACGTTGTTGATCTTTGGTGAAGGCAAGTAAACGTAGCATTATGGTCTACACGCTTTGACTTTATTGTTGGACTTGCTTCTACTTAATTTCAGTACTTACATTAGCAAGACAATCTAAAAATTGAAGTTTATCCTTGAAGTTACTTCTATGAAGTTCTTGCATTGCAATTTTGCATTTGCACTCTCATGTTGGTTATGCATATGAAGAAACCGTAGCCAAATTGGTGCGGTAAGTACCGGTACAACAACGCACATTGAGATTTAGCAATGTGGTTGCAGCCCTACTTCCTTCCTTGAGGATGTGTGGGTAGAAGTGAAGTCATGCATTGTATTGCACCTTCTACATTATCATTATAAACCCATGTTGTGAAGTACAGATTCATCTTGCTACTCGAAGTTATAAATTGATTTATTTTGTTCATGGTTCTTTATAATGCCTCTTTAATTGATGTATAAATATTTTGTGATTTAAATAGCATGGTTGAAACAGTTTGCTTGCTAAGGTTTTCATAAACCTCACACGTTTTTCCCCCTCCACAGGTTCTTGAGTTGGAGGGCGTTTCGCTTGTTGGGAGTAGCAGCATGTGTGCACACACTTTTATACGCATATGTTTGGACGCATGTGTTGTAATAATATTGCTTGGATGTGAAGTTGTACCATTTGATTCATCTAAATGATTTAATTGATGCTTCCACTTGCTCTTTTGTGCAGCTCTTTGTTGTTTTTTTGTGTGTGCTTGTTTTAGCGGTAGTGTTGTGTAGTAATGCTCCAGAATAATGTTGCTGCTATTCTGGGGTGTTACACTCAGGTACAATAAAAAGTTGATAATAATCTTTATTTTTTCTGATAAAACAATAGTATATATTCAACATGAAGATCTGTTGCATCCAAACCTAATTTCATGTACAGAGTCAGAAAAATAATAGCATTATTATGCGCATGCGTAACATATTGCAGACTGCTTGCACTACATTACAATCGGTAGAGCCGTAGTTGAACCAATGCCGTACCTGTACGTGGTGCTCCAATATCATCTATAATGGGTTAGTCATCAACATTGACATTATTCAAAGATCCATCTGTGAATATCCTAGATACAACCAAAAAAGACATGTTAGATTGTGGTCATTGAACAATTCAATGCAAACACTATATAAAAGTCAAACATATTACATTCAATTTCCCTATCATTGACGGCACAAGTCTCATCTGGATTAACAAATAACGCAGCAACATTCTTTTCAGTCGAAAGATTATCACCTACAATGTTGACCATATCAATAACTTCATTAAAAAAATAAATACATTATGCATAACACGCACCGGGATTTCATTTACCTTGGGTACTGCATTATTGTCAGTTGAAACCCACCAGCAAACAGCGACAGGCAACACGAGGAGCCGGGAGGCTCTCGAGACTGCTGGTGGGCCCCGGTCCCTCGGTCAACGGCCTAGGATCTAGCACATGACCTGGCGCCTGGGTTTGCTAGGCGTGCCACCTGACCTATACCTGATCTGGAAGGTGTAGATGTGATTTCAGTTAGTTTCCTGCGTACACAGACATGTTCAAACGTTAGTCCGAGCCGTGATTGGCACATCGGGTGATCCCCGATATCGGCTGTAAAGAGCCGATTGTCTCCTAGTATTAGATCGGATATGTATTTCTAAACAAAGTGCATATATCCGATACTAATATAAACCTGCTCTGTAATCAATAAGCTGATTCAATCTACGACGGTTAAAGCTTTCACCGCATAACCGGAACATCCTACGCGTAGTTAAGCCTAACAAATACGAAAGACAACAGAATAGCAACCTAAACAGAGGCCTAAAAACCAACAGAAAGCCGATTCCCGGAACAATCCCTCTTTATATTAATATAAAACATCAAACGTATTGCCGGAACATTCAACCCGTTTGAAGGGCCTAACTATGCGGATATCAAACCAAATCTTTGATGAACAAAGACTAATCATAATAGATTGGATTTACTAATCAAAATAGAGCAAGACGCTGCCCTCGCACCCGAGATCGGGTGCCAAGACAGTGGACGTTTACAGGTGGCAAACAATGCATGAATAGGATATAAGAACTGATGCAACCCTGTAAACACTAAGATAACTAGTGTTACTCACCATCAACAATGCTTCAGCATGAGAAACACAAAGATAACAGATGGGTACAATGCTGCCCCGATCATGTGAGGTGTGATCGGGGCCGCATAGCACTTATCTGGAGGAAACCCTAAAACAGGGGTGGTGATGCGCCGAGAGTTGTTTGTGAATGCTTGTTGATCTTCTTTTATTCGTAGTCTAGGGTACATATTTATAGTTTGAAGACCCGCCTCTCCTAACCAATCCTGATCGACTACAACACGAGTCCTGACTATCCATATCTAAACTAACTTAAACTAGATACATGGCCAATCTGGCCTTAAAGCGCCCGAGTAGGAGCCGATTCGCAAGCCCATTACAATTATCCTTTGAGCCCATCTTGCTCGCAGCCCATCTTCTGGCCCAGCCAAATTATGGCTATAACACATGCCCCCTGGTTTCGGCAATAATAATTCCGAAACCATTTTTTTTCTTTTCATCGTCTCGCCTCTTCGACTTCCAAAATCCGTACACGCGTGCCACTTCCACTTCCATAGGATGTGACTACTCTGCATCTAACTTCTTGGAAATCGTCATGGTGCCAATCCGTATCCCATTCCTGCCTTTATAAACCCGACCTGGTGACCTGTTCGTTCATCTTCTTCCTCGAGCCGATAGCAACTGCAGCAGTCCACCCCTCCTTCTCCTGCAATGGCTTCCTCATCCTCTACTTCCTCCGTCATCTCCATTGACTCTGAAACAACTCGAGAGATGATCCCGGAGTTTGACCCCACAACTGCCTATGAGGCTTGCGCTCCTCTGCACTGGGATGAAGAGGAGTGGGATTTCCAAGCCTGGTCAGAGGATGATGAATCCCTGACCGACGGAGAAGACCTCCAATTCCTCCTTGACAGGGAGCTGGAAAATGAAGACGACAATGATGATGTGTCCTGGGAAGGAAACTTCTCCTCCTCGGAAGAAGAAGCCAATGATGCATCAACCGAGGAAGACTTAGCAATAGGAGGCTTCTTGCGCGGCGGGTCATCTGAGGACGACGAAGTTGATGATGATTATGGCAGAACCAACCTGAATTACACCGGCTCAAGTATGCGAGTCCACTCTTGAGGGCTCCACGTGCTTCAAACGGTATAATCCCTTGGCCTGTCGGGTAACGTCCCGATAAACCACCGAATGCAGGATCAAACAAGGTACCTCGCACAAAGGCGAGTCCAGAGATACAAATGCCATGACATTTTTACATCACAGGCAGATACAATACATGAGTATTTTAAAAGTAACATCAGTTACCAACTGATGGAAATTATTACAAAACCATTTAAAGTTTCAAGTCTTGCAGCGGAGTTTAAAGCACGGGCACTGTACATGTCGTCAGATTAGATATCATGCTAGCCCTGACATGATATCACTCGGAGGGATCGGTGTTGGCCGGGGACGGGTCCCACTCCACGGACCAACCAGCAGGTAGAGGGTAGGGCCATGGTACAGGCAGAGCTGAGTTGTCAGGGGGATTACCTGAACAAAAAGTTATAAGGCAAGACTGAGTATTCTAATACTCAGCAAGGCTTACCCGTTCATGGTATACTTAGCCATGTATCTAGACTTATGAAGGCTTTTCAGGTTTTTGGGTAGAGTTTTCAGCTAAAAAGCAACAAAGAGTAGGTCCTTAATTTCAACTTTTAGCTTTCAAGTTCTATGTGATTATCCATTCTAGATAAGCACCTATAGCTATTCAAGCATGGTAGAATCTTTAGCCAAACATCATCTTTGATAACCGTATAATTGCTCTTGTTACTCTATGTGGTAAAGGGATCAAGCAGTCTCAATCTCCGCGAGAAAGGGACGATTCCTGAATCGAATTTCAGCCTTGCAAGTGTAAACCTAACTCACACGCTTGGAACTTTCAGAGTTCGTTCCGAAGCAACCATTTGCCTTTCATTCCGACTCGTGGATCAGATCCACCATAAGCGACTGCAGGACCATACGCACATCCAATGTGCAAGACGTATGCCTGTAGAGCGACTACACGGCCATACTCCTGGTTGCCCGGCAACACGTATTCCTACATGTCGAATTGGGTAACAGGAAAAACCAAATTACGAGTGGTGGGAGGTATGTCCACTCCTCGGGCCGATTGGTTACTAGGCTTACCGCTTACCATATTTCGCGGCATGTGGCTAGTATTTTCAAATGCTTAACCACAGCTACCACACACTGCGACCTTATCAAATTCGACAACACAGATGGGGTACCATCTCAACCATGATACTTCACATAATTCCCGTCCGTCATCCTTATAGTGATTGCAGGAATGTAAATATTACAACTCCTAGATCGCACGAGTGATAAGGAATCACCCGACTTCTACCGGTCCTATTAGTAGAGCGGCTTTTTGGACTCAAATGCGGTATTCAATACATTGGTTCCTAGGAAAATGTAACTAGGGTATCTCATACAATTCCTATAAACTTAATGCATAGATAGATATAAATAACATAGGTTGCAGTGTAAATAAAGTAGGGGTTATGTCCGGGGCTTGCCTTCTTGCGTGGGGTTGGGGGCAGTAGTGTCAAAGTTTTCCAAACTTTGGTTCGGAGCTTCAGTTAGATCTTCGACGGCGTTCCCGGGGTCTTCAGCTGATTCCACTCCTTGTTCCGGGATCACTTCGTAGTCACCGTCGGCGAGAGTAGTCGAGTCTACATGATATGCAAAGCTATAAGTTAAGGAATGCATATTCTTTTATTTTATTTCACGATAAAGTTACAATCCAACGAAAGTATGATTTACTTTTTACACATATCATTTATCTCTCTACTGGGCAGCCATTTATCGGGTATTAATTATTTTATCTAGTTACATTAAGCAACAGGGTTGGCTACTCTAATTATTTAATTAATGGTATGGGGAAACATGTTGAGTTGGTTTTAAATACCAAAATAACTATATTAAATAGCTTTATTTATTTGCTATGCTAATTATTTACATTAACTCTAGGTTATTATTAAACTATGGACTTATTATAGCATGTTCAATTTGTTTTAGTTGTTTGACACCTGATCCTTGGTTGAGAATTTAAGTACAGGCTACACTACTTAAGAATAATACCTCAAAATATTTTCATTATTTTTGAACATTTAAATCCACAGATATTAAATACATAAGATTAAATAGGTATTATTCATATTTAAACTCATACATTATGAAAATATTCCATAAACAGTAGGTCATTTATTTTTCCTAAGTACTACATATTAATACAAGATTAATGTAATTGGTTTCACTTTTTTATCATTTTTCTGCTATTTATTATGCATTTTCTTAGTCTACAACTACTCAAAATTAGTATTTAAATTAAAGCACAAACTATTTGTAAACTGAAAGTCAACCCATAAGAAAAGTTGTAGATCTTAAAATGAGGATTCCAAAAAATTTTAGTTTGCATTTTTATGACTTTTCCTTGAATTGATATAGAATTTTCAAGTTGACAGCATAAATAACAAAAAGGTCCTTAATGGTACTATTCCCTTGAGTCATATACTTTGCAGACAGCCCCCTGGGCTTTTGCTTCTTCTAACCCGTGGTCCTCAGCCTCAGTCAGAGATGGGGCGTGAGGTTTGACCGGCCAGTCCCGGCGACAGTGATCGCCAGCGGCGAGGATAGAGGGGTAGGGAAGCACCACGAGGTCCTTGCGCACCTGTGGCTGCTTGGGATCGGGTGGGGGCAACCTGTAGAGGCGGCGCGGCAGAGACAGGCGACCGGTGGCGAAGGGAAATGGCAGGGGCAATGCTCCGGTGGTCGTGGGCGGCGAGGAAGTGGTCGGGGAGCTTCCGGGCAGTGTGAGGAAGCTTGGTGCGGGGTCAATTGGGGTCGAGGAAGGCTGGAGAAGGGTGACCCACCGCGAGCAGGAGGCGGCGGCGAGCGGCGCTCGTCGGCAGTGGTGTCCCGGCCGGAATTGGAGGATGATTGGGGGTCGGTGAGCACGAGCAGAGGTCGGGGAAACTTGCTAGGGGGTTGATGGGGGCGAGGGGCGCTCGGTGGCGGCAGTCCACGGCGAGGTCGAGCAGCGGCGGGTGGAGTTCGCCGGCGCGTGTGCTGGGAAGCCGGTGTGGCACCTAAAGGGACTAATTGAGAGGTTGCAAAGCTGCACGGGGTCATGAGGAGATGAGCTAAAGGGTCATCGTGGTGCAGGGACGACGGAGGTGAATGGCCCACAGTGAGCCAGCACCGCCGGAGCGGAAGCAGGGGAAGGGCGGAAGTGGAGCTCGGGTCTAGCGTTGGGGAAATGGCAAAAGCGCAAGAGGAACGGTTTGCTGTGGTGCTTGTGGTGCTAATGCGTGCGGGAGTTAAGGCCCTGGGGTTCTGCACTGAGCTATCCATGGCGGCGACGATGTGGTGGTCGGCGGCAGCTCGGGAGTTCGTGGCGCGCGCGGAGAAGTGCAGCAAGGAAGGGAAACAAGTCCAGGGCGAGGGGAGGGGGACGTGTGGAGGGAGGGGAAGCAGGAGGTGGGCAGCGGCGGCCTGCACAGCGGCGGCCGGGGGAGCTACACCGGCGGCAGCGCAGGGGAGGCAGGGGAACAGAGGGGCTCAGAGGAAGAAGAAGAGAGGGAAAAGGTCCGAAGGACCTATGTGCAAAACTAAAAGATTCTAGGGGCCTTGCGGTAAAGCAAAATTTCCCACTGATGTAAAGGTTTAATGAGAAAATGCCCAAAATAAAAGTTATAGAGTTTTTCAAGCTCTACAATATTTCTTTAAGGTTCAAGTTCAAAAAGCCAAAGTTTACAGCTTTACATATTGAGTAAAGGTAGAATTTGAATTCTTTTGTCCTTATCAAAGTGGATTTGATGAAATTTTGGATATGTTTACAAGTTTTCATAGGATGTCATGATGACTTATATTTTTATAGTTTAGCCCTTAGGTCAACATGAAAGTTACTTTTACACTTCAACTATTTTACATAAAAGGCCCTATAATTTTTGTTTTAATCTCACTTAAGTCCCCGTTTTTACTTAAAGGCTTATTTTCCTTAGGATTTAACCTATCTTTTACACTTTCTTTCCTATGGTAATATAAATTTGACACCTAGTATTATATTTATCCTAGGTTTTAATGCTATCTCCCATTCTACCCAATTAACACTCAAGGACCTATATTTTACAGAAATTACAATTATACCCCTATTCCTTTGTACTACACTCATATACCATAGCAAGCATACATATTTCACACTAAAACCTAGTGTCTATGATTCTAATTACTTGAATGTTACAATGATGAAGAGACCAATGGCGGCAGCGGCTATAGCGGTGACGGCGGCGGCGACGACAGCAGCAACGATGATGGCAGCGATGATGGTGGCCACATTGGCGCAGCCCCTCCGATTAAGCGCCGCAAGGTCTTAGGTGCCTAATGGATGTAGTCTTTAGAATTAGTAGTAAGTACCATGTACTGAGCCGATAGATCGGCTTTAGGAGTAATCGGCTCCACTTTTGTAATGTCCTTCCCTACGAATGAAATCTTTAGCCAAAAATATCGAAAAGCCGATTCACCAGGAGCCGATGGCAACGCATCGGTCCTTCCCCTCAAAGTGCCGATCTAGATCTAAGTTGATTCTTGAACCAATTTCATATTCTACTTAAATCTGAAACTTTCTCGAAACAGATCTACATAGGTTCCCTGAATCCAAGTTGCGTTCCAAAAACTCCCGCTCATAAACTCAATCGCAAAATCCAGATCAAAGCCATAGAACGCGAACTCAAGACACGAAAAGCAAACCCTAGATCCAATCTCGAGCCTTCGATCACCATTGGAGCTTCAGATGGCGGAACCCTCGAATGCCGATGCGGGCGTCCTTGGTCTGAAGGTAAAACTTCGACCTTTTGCTAATTTAATGAAGTAATTATTTGAACCCTTGAAGCACTAAATGATCCTTTCCTGCTATTTGGCTCTTATCGATTCTTTAGGTTTCAGACATTCTTTTATCGCATCCTTCTTCCCCCAATTCCTTTTGTGTTGGGCCTCGTTCTTATGAGTATCCAATAGATTTGATTTCTTGTGAGGCCAATCGAATCCCATTCGTAAGCCAAGATATAGACTTAGATTCCTGGGCTGACAGCCTGCGTGCCTGGCCAAATCCTCCCGAGGGCTCGATATCTTGGTATAACAGAGTAGCAAAAGCCTACCAGCCCACATGGGAAACCATAGGAATAGCCGACGCTCTTTGTCCCCCCTCATGAAGAATGAAAACCTTCTAAAAACCATTGGCTATTTCTGGTCCTCTTTGGCAAGAGCGCACCTCCCCTATCGAAGGTCATAATGCAGATCCAGCCTGATTCTACAAAATTGTCTTCCAAGCGAAAATGAGTCTCCGCCGTTGCTGCCCCTCGAGCCTAGATTAAGGTGAAGAAGTTGATTGTTAGGAAGATTCGGAAGGAGGCCGGGCCATCTTCTATAGATCAAGAAGCTCCCAACGTCAACCAGGTTCGGATTGTCCCTTTAGAATTGGTCCTCTAAATAGGTATACTTCGACTCAACTGCTCTTTCCTTGCTTGCAGGTTGATATCGTGGATATTTCCAGTGGGGAAGAGCAAGCGCGCCAAGAAAATCCAACCCTAGAGGTTCCAGAGAATCCTATGATGACAGTCAACACTTGATCAACCTCCAGGATCTAATCCTGGAAACTCTAGAGAATCTTGCAATGATAGTTGACACTTTGGTCAACCTTCAGGATCTGCAGGAGCCGATTGTCACCTCATCGGCTACCAATCCTTCTCAAGAAAAGGTTTGTTATATCTCTGAGCCATTTGCATCTTCCTTTCCCTGTACCGTACTAATTTTCTACCTCCTTTCAGGGCTTGAAACTCTCGGAGCTGCTCTCGTTTGACCCTGCATCCATTGGCCCAGCCATACTCGAAGTAGATGATCATCAACCACAGCCTACTGGTGTCGCTAGCCAACTTCTCCGTATAAAGGACCTGTTCTCAGCTCCAATTGATACTTTAGTCCAAAACTCCGATGAAGTGAGGCAAATTCTTGAGGAGATCAAGCCCCAACTCCTGAAAATCCTTCAACTCAAACTCTAGCCAACCGGACATCTTCCCTTCTTTCGGGCGAAGGTAGAAAAGGCTCGGCAAAGGATTGAAGCCCATCGCTCACAAGCCCCCTTAAAAGCCGATATTGCCGAGAGGTGCCGACTGCTCAACAAGAAGAAGGCGGCTCTAGATGCTAAAGCTGACACTTCTGCACATTCCCAAAGACTTCAATCTTTGGAGAGGGAGTGGAAAGACCTCAAGGCAAAAGTCCGGGCATCCAAGCAGTGCATCCAGGATGAGAAGGACCTCATAGCCCGCTCCCAACATGAAGCAAAGAATCTGACTGCCCAGCTGAAGACAGAGCTCACAGAGTCGAGTGTTTTGAGTCGGCAGATAGTGTCAGGCGAGGACAAGGATGATGAGGCAGTGATCGCAGAAGCCGATCGCGTCCGTCTTGAAGCTATCGCGGCCATTGATGAATTCCTTCAATAGAATGCTTTGTACTCATCTCATGTATCCTGTTGTCGCCCAGAACTTGCATGTATTCCATTTACACTTCTAAAGTCGATGGTTATACATCGGCTATTTGACCAACTTAGTGTGTTGGGTACAAAATATATTTTTTACGGGCCGACTGAACGTATTGGCCCCTTTTCTTGTGTGTAGCCTATTGCGTAACATCGGCTTTCACTTGTATGGGCCAACTGAACGTATCATCTCACATCCTGATGCGTAGCATCGGCTTTACTGCCCATCATCCCACATACTTGGGAAGTATTTCTTGAGATGTTGACCATTGACAGCCATCTGAAACTTGACGCCATCTAACTCCTCAAGCATATATGTGTTCCCAGGTAGGACTTGATCAACTCTATAAGGCCTATGCCAATTTGGAGACCATTTGTCATACGCTGCATCCTTAGTACCCAATGGTAACACCGCTTCCCAAACCAGATCTCTGACTTAGAATTCTTTTGGCTTGACTTTCTTGTTCTACGCGCGGGCTACCTTGGCCTTATTTTCTTTGATCCTCTCAAGTGACCAAAGTCTGAGCTCCGTAAGGTCCTGTGACATTCAGGTACTTAGGATTAAAACACACTAGATTCAAGTATAAAGTGTGTATGTTTGATCTTTTGTATGTGTGCTAAAACTTAAATGTAAAAGCAAAAGGATCTTTTAGTAATTTTGGAAAATTTAGGTCCTTTGTTGCAAATTGGGTGAAAATTGTAGGTAAAATCAAATTACGTAAAGGGTTGTTTTGCAAGAAGCAAGTACTTACTTTTAAACCACAAATAGAGGTGAAACTACCCAAATGATTCAAGTGAAGTGTAGATTTTAAATAGGATTTCTCTGAAGTTTAAAATTTTGCCAAGTTTTAAGTTAGATTCAAATCCTTAACTCTTTTGAAACTCTACCCTTTTGCTTTTGGGCACATTTTCAATTGACTATGGTTTGAAAGTTAACCTGGCTTTACAGTGGAGTTCCTGCCTTTTTGGAAATTACAGACTAGTCCTCCTTCGTCTACCTCCAGTCCTTCCTCTGCTCTGCTCGCGCCCGTGCCCCCGCCACCCTCGCCGGCCATTTTCCCGAGCTCCAGCTGCCGTGCGCCGCTCTACTTCGCGCCACGTGCCCTCCAGCACCCGCGCCCACCGCTTCCCGTCCTCTGCTGGCCCCTCCTCGCCCCTCCACGTCGCGCCGCCGCCGCCCGAGCGCGCCATGCACGCTGCCGGCTTGCCAGCACCTGCCCTCGCTCGCTGTGCCTCCTCCTCGACTTGAAGCGCGTCCCTGAGCTCCCAGTGCACTCACTCTTGCATTCACGCACCCACATTTGCACTGTCTTTCTTCTCCCCGAGCACTACGCCTCGCCGGAGCTCCGCCGCAGCTCTTGCTCGCCGTCGTCAGCCACCTCTGCCGCCTCCCACCCCCGATCCAGTGCTCCAGTAGCACCGCCGCCACCCACTGATGCTCACAGGCCCACTCAATTTCCCTCTCCCGTGTTAGAACAGCCGGACCACCGCGCCGGTGAGCTCAAGCTGCCGCCGCTTGGTCTCACTGCCGTCCCGACGCTCCGCCACCTCTTAGCCCCGGCCAAGCACACCACCAGCACCACATCACCCCGAGGAAGCTTTTTAGCTACTTCCCCGCCGCCCTCCGGCACTCCGGCCACCGGAACGCCGCCGTTGTCCCTCGGAGCCCCGCCGTCCGCCCCTGTTCGCCGTCGATACGCCGCCCCAGCCCCTCTCTTCCCCAACACCAACCACCCCCGTGACCGCCGTAAACTCCTGAACCTTTCCCCCCATTTCCCCCTCACCGGAATTTGGTCTCATCGATCGAGTTCTCTATGTAGCCTAGCCAAGGACCCAATTGCAAAGATTCAAAACTTTCCAGGGGCCTTTCTGTGGAAAAAGCAGTACCCCCCATTTCAAATCAACCAGGTTTGAAAATCCATAAGAAATTGTAGAAAAATCCAAAAATTGTCAAACTAGTTTTGTTGTACTCTAGAAGTTTAGCTCTACAACTTTGGTTATTTGAATCTAGTTTGAAACCAAACACTTTTTGAGTTATTTTAAAGTTTAGCAAAAAGGTATCTTATGTGTAACTTTTGCATGCTAGCTCTATTGTTTATGATTTTTGGTATGTAGCCTGTTTAGGGTATGAGTAAGTTTGTGTGAAAATCTCACTAATAGTACTGAACCCTAGCTTGAATTAATTTAAACTTATGCAAATCAATCTTGAACTAGTTTAAATTTATTCAAGCATGTTATTAAGGTTTTCATGCTTAGATCTTTTTGCTATATAATGTTCTGTAGTTGAGTAGTTCACAGTAAATCTTTCAAGAATTTATGGCACTGTTTTTCCTAAGGTTTGAATTTAAACTTGAAATTTGAACTTAATTCAAATGCTTTAGTTTCTGTTTTTAGAACATTATGAAAAATTCATAGTAAGCTTATCTGCTAGAAGTAAGCTTACCCACTAATATTCAAGGCCATAGCCTTTGTGGATTTCAAAATAAAAATCAAACTTGTTAACCTAATTCAATTAATTCAACTAATTATGATAATTGAATTGAGATGCCCATAATAGGGTTAAATTCAAATTGCTTGTGTTGTGAAATTGTGTTTATCAATTGTTGGATTGCAACTTTATCATGAAGTAAAATTCTTAACTTAAGAACCACCTAATTCAAATCATTGCATATCATGTAGAGTCAACGACACTCGATGACGGAGTCAACGAACTAGTCCCGGAACCCGAGCAAGGGTTTTCTAAAGACTAGGTGAACGTCGCTGAGCATTTAACTGAAGCCCCGAACCAAGGTTCGGAAATCCTTGACATCCCTGACCCCAGCCCCGCTCAAGAAGGCAAGCCTCGATGTATAACCCAGTATTTTAAATTACTACACTTATATAGTTTTATACTTATATGTCTATATTATGCATTAAGTCTAGGAATTGAAATGGAACCCTAGATGCATGAATCCTAGGAACCAATGTATTGTGCCTGAGTCTTTATCGAATAGATGCTCTGCTAATAGGACCGGCTGAAGTCGAGTGATTTCCTGTCACTCGTGCGATATAGGAGTTGAATGTTTACTATTCCGCAATCACTATAAGGTTGATGGACGAGGTCATGTACAGTATCATGACTTAAAAGGTTATTGTGGCAGAACCAACCTGAATTATACCGGCTCAAGTACGTGAGTCCATCCCTGAGGTCTCCAACGTGCTTCAAACGGTATAATCCCTTGGCTTGTCGGGTAACGTCCCGATAAACCACCGATACACAGGATCAAATAAGGTTACCTCACACGAAGGTGAGTCCAGAGATACAGTCACCATCATATTTTACATCACAGGAATTACATTACAAGAGTTTCCAAAAGCGGTACAAAGTTCTAAATTTAGAAAAGACATTACAAACTATTCAGGCTATGGTTTTTAGCAGCGGAAAACATACGCGATGATTACAGCACATCGTCAAGACAGATGTCATGCTAAGCCTGGGCACGACATCACTCGGAATCATCGGTGTTGGCCGAGGACGGATCCCATTCCACGGACCAATCATCTGGGAGAGCACAGGGCCAAAACATTGGAAGAGTAGGGTCTTCAAAGGCTTTACCTGAAAAACATAAAACTAGCAAGGCTGAGTATACTAATACTCAGCAAGGCTTACCCGGTTAACTTTTAGTTTTCAAATTCTAGGTGATTATTCAATCTAGATGAGCACCTATAGCTATTCAAGCATGGTAAAATCTTTAGTCAAACATCATCTTTGATAATCATAACATTGCTCTTTTACTCAATGTGGTAAAGGGGATAAGCAGTCTCATTCATCGTGAGAGGCGGACGATTCCTGAATCGAAATTCAACCTTGCAAGGTAAACCTAACTCACACGCTTGGAACACCACAGGGTCGTTCCGAAGCAACCGTTTACCTTTCATTCCGACTCGTGGACAGGTCCACCACAAGCGACTGCAGGACCATACGCACTTCCAAAGTGCAGGACATACGTCTATAGCGCGACTACAAAACCTGTATTCCTGGTTGCCCTTGCAACACGTATTCCCACACGTTGAACTAAGTAACCAGAAGAAGCAAGACGAGTGGTGGGAGGTATGTCCACTCCTCGGGCCGATTGGTTACTAGGCTTACCGCTTACCATATTTCGCGGCATGTGGCTAGTACTTTCAAACGCTTAACCTGCACTACCACACGCTGCGACCTTCACAGATTCAACAACACAGACGGGGTATCACCTCAACGATGATATCTCACAAAACTCCCGTCCGTCATCCTTATAGTGATAACAGGAATGTAAACATTACAACTCCTATATCGCGCGAGTGACAGGGAATCACCCGACTTCTACCGGTCCTATTAGCATAGCAGCTAGTCAGACTCAAGTGCTAACATTCAATACATTGGTTCCTAGGAAAATGCAACTAGGGTTTTTCATACAATTCCTAAGAACTTAATGCAGAGATAGATATAAATAACATAGGTTGCAGTGTAAATAAAGTAGGGTTTATGTCTGGGGCTTGCCTTTATTGGTGGGGCTGAAGTCAATAAAGTTAAGATCTTCCGAACTTTGGTTCGGGGTTTGAGATATTCCTTGGTGACGTTCATTTGGTCTTCAGAAACATCCTCTGTAGACTCCGGGGAGATCTTGTAGGTACCGTTGCCGAAAGTAGTCGTATCTACATGCAATGCAACATTACATTTAAAGTGTGCATATGAAGCTATCTTACTTTACAATAAAGTTGCAATTCAACACTCACTTAACATATTACTCGTATAACAAACAAAAGATCTGAAACTAACTTAAATAGAGCTTTAGGAGGACAACTAATTAGAATCGGCTACTTGTTGGAGATTACAACAGAGCCGATTGGAACAACAGGGGTTTAGCCGATTGATGAGTGCATCGGGTTCCTAGATGATCGATGAAAGCATCGATTACTTTAGCAGAGGGGTTATTCCTAAAGCAGTTGTGTCTTAATTGAGATGTGCTTAAGTGTCATTCTAGGTAACTAGGTGTGGTTACATCGGCTCGATTACGTCAGCACAATAATTGGGTGACGTATAGCCGATTGGAGTGTGGTTGAGGGTATATGACCGATAGATATAGATAGCCGATCTCTCAGTTGATAAATCGGCTGATAGAATTGTGTGGATAAGGATGGAAAACTGTAACACCCTAATGTAATTTTCCCAAATTTTAAGGAATTTATTTGGGCTTAAATAGAATTTCCGGGGTTTTCTCTAATTTATCTTGCATTTAAAGTAATTTTATAATACAAGGAAATAAAATTTATTATAGGAACAACTTGCTTGTGCATTCATGCTGGAGCATTGTTTAATTTGTGTTGAGTGTATAGGGTTTGAATTCAAATTTATTTGAATTCAAATAGTTTTGTTTGAATGTTTGAGTATGGAAAAGAAAAGGGAAAGAAGAAGGAAAGAAAGCAACCCAAACCCCTTGGCCCAGCCCAGCTCTCCCCTTCCCTTTCCTTTCTCCCGCATGGGCCACGCCGGCCCACTCACCTCTCCCTCTCTCTTCCCCTCGGGCCCCTTCCCCTCCCCGCGTGGGCCGCGCACGGCCCAGCAGCCAGCCCAGCACCCCGCGCGCTCTCCCCTCACTTCCTCTCGCTGCGACCCGGGCCCGCATGTCGGGGCCATCCCCCTCCCCGCCCGCGCGCCCGCTCTCCCTCCTTTCTCTCTCTGACTTAGCGGCCCCACGCGTCAGCGCCTTTCTTCTCCCTCTCCCCTTTCTTCCCCGGCGCAACGGCCCCGAGATCTCCGGCCAGGCGCCCGACCGCCCCGCGTCCGCCCCGACCCGCACGTCAAGGCCTAACCCCCGCCCTATTTAGGGCTGCGCCTTCGCCTAGGGTTTTCCCTAGCCGCCGCCGTACCCCCGCACGCCCCCAACCCTAGCTACCGAACGCGCCGCCGCCGCCGAGCCACGGGCCGCTGCCGTGCCGTCTCCTCGCCGTCCTCTGCCGTCGCTCGAGCACCGTGGGGTTACCCCGGTGGGGTAAGGATGCTCACCCGCCTCGTTTCTCCCTCGGTCTCGCTTTTTCGAAGCCGCGCGGGCTCACCGGAGCTTCCGAGCCGCCCGCCACCGCCGCCCGGCCGCTACGGCCAATTTGGCCGTCCCCGAACCCCCTAGGTTTATTCCCCGTGTTTCCCTCTCTCTCCCCGTGCCAGCCGTACCCCGAATCGAGGCCGGAAGCGTCCAATCGCGTGGCCTCCGGCGAGCTTCCGTCGCCCTCCGCCGCGCCCAACGCCCGCCGCCGCCGGGGCCCGGCCGGAGATCCCTCAGCCGCCCGATCCAAACCTAACGGTCTGGATTAGATCCAGACCGGTACCCAACCCGAGCCGCTCGATCTCGAACCGACGATCTGGATTAGATCCAGATCGGCATCAGATCTCAACCGCCAGATTCCAATCCAACGGCTCTAATCAGAGCATACCGTTTCGGCCTGGCGATTTTGCTAAAGAGCCCTCGGCTTTTCCTGGAATCAACCCGCACTCCGGTGTAGTTCAAAAGTAATCACGGTTGGGTCCTGTTTTATGTGCATAGGCCCCTGAGCTCTTTGGAAATCAAACCCGCCATCCATGCCCTGAGTTTTTGCGGGTTAGACCCCAGATCTAGCCTTTAATTACGTTTAGGTCCCTGGTTTTTGCGCAGAACCCCTTAGAACTTCCTGTTTTCTTACAGAAAGACCCCTGGACCTTGTTTTTGCCCTAGATTTCGCATCTTAGCTCCGTTTTAGTTGATTCTTGCACTCACGCGATCGTTGTAACGCGTAGAATAGTTCTAGCATAGTTTTGTGTGCTATTTCTATGTAATGTTGTACTGTTTCTTATATTTTGTCCTTGTTTGCATGTATGTGTATGTGCTGGACCGTGTTTTGGCGTTGCGATCGTGAGTAGACGCTGAGCCTTCGGACGAGTACCAGGAGCCACCGTCTTCTGAGCAGTTTGAGCAGCAATAGGAGAACTTTGAGGAAGGCAAGTATAACATGAACCTCCTATCGCTTTTAAATACATTTTCATACTGCATTTTAATACTGTATGCCTATAAGGATTTCTTAGCCACCTTATCCTTTACATTTATACCTTGGGTTGCATTTTGGTTAGCTGCGCTAGGTGCTGCGCTCTCACACATAATGGTCCTTTTTAATTAAACCTGATTAATGGTATATGCAACTTAATTCTGAGAGTGGCCCTCTGTGCTGTGTGCTTGAGTGGCTCATGTCTCGTTAAAAGATGTTTTTGTTAGAAACATGGTTTAGGGGGCCAGCATGGTGCTTAGTGCTTGGTTGGCCACTCTCCATAAGGACCGGTTCATAGAGCGACAACCTGGGACAACCGCGCAACCACAAGACTAGAATGGGACGGTCTTGACTTACTAATTAGGTCGTGTTTGTTCGGGAGTAACTTACCTGCGTGGGCAAGAGGGGTGGTAGGCTTCAATGGTCCCTGCTCCTCCGGCTTGGTCTGTGCTGTGTGCTTGTACCCCCGGAGGTGGGCCCCATCGTCACTGATCCAGAATCCTTAGCGGTTACACCTTACCAATGTGATCCTTTGTAACGGTCTCGTAGTGTGCTTGCTAGCCATCTCATCTAAGGAAGTGTGATGAACCACTAGTGTAGCTCACGACTTGTGGGTAAAGTTGTGCAACCTCTCGAGAGTGTAAAACTGATATATCAGCTGTGCTTACAGTCACGAGCGACCCAGATCCTCCGTCTGATTAGTGGGGTTATCGTGGTGGTTTGGATAGTTCTCAGTAGTTCTTAATTAATATTGATTAATTTCTTATGCAATTCGGGTTTATGGTAATTCATCCACTTGTAGTGATTAGCTTTAATAAAATTTTGCCTAGTCTAAAAGCTAATGCAGTTGAGTCAGCTAACCTTAGAGCCTCATAGTTTGTGTTATACTTGTTGAGTACGATTTTGTACTCACCCTTGCCTCTCTACTCTTCTGTTCTCTGGGATATCTTCGATTGCTGCTTAGTGCCCGGCAACGTGGAGGACTACATCAGCGGCTTCGACGATTTCTAGGCATTTGTCTCCCAGACGGTGTCCCTGTGGCACCCAGCTCTTCATGTACTTCATTTTACGCTTCCGCAACTCTTGAACCGATTCTTGATTCGGTTGTAATAAAATAATTCATTTACGATTCAGGTTATTGTAATCGTGATATGTGTTGTGATATCTTGATGATTCTGTTGTATATATGCGTGACTTGATCCTGGCGCATATATGATTGCTCGATTTATGTTCTTTATAAATCGGGTGTGACAAAAACTAAGAATTGATCGGCCATATTTGACCGATATGGAAAACAACTAGAATCGGCTTGAATCGGCCGATAGCAAGAACTCTAAGATCGTGTGTGCATTTCTGATACATCGACTACGTGCAGCCGATGTAGGACAGAACAGAAGAATTATATCGGCAGTAGCCGATACTAGAAAGGTAACAACCGTATCGATACTAGAAAGGTAACAACCGTATCAGCTAACCAGCCGATGGTAGAAGTATCGACTGACAGCTGTTACACAGGAACATTATAGACTCAAGGAAACGGATGCTTAGCGGCTGAGCTAATAGCCGCCACGGAAGCATAGCTACAGAGATGTATTAGCGAAGCAGAAAATACACCTGAAGTAACAAGGATCTTTATACGGAAAGGACATTAAGAAGACCGCAATCAAGACCAGAATAACGTCTTGATGGCAGGGATATGAGTACTCGTGTGATAGGATTAACTAAATATCACACATCCCTACTGGAGACATACATCCTATGATTAATCCTTTAGCTACAACACATGGATACAATATAAGGTACAAATAAAGCACTCATTCCCTAATATTTAACCTAGATCACAAATCAAAGACTTTCAATTCAAGAGCACAACATAAACTTGTAGATCTTGACCTAAAGGTTCAAACAAAACTGATTTTGTATTTTTATGAACTTCTTATGAAAGTCTATGAAATGTAGAAGTTCATTGATTTGAAATAAAGAAAGTTCTGGAAATCTTACAGAAAACACCCTAGAACTTTCTAAATTAAAGCAATTAAGCCCCTGGTCGGGAAAAACAAAGAACGGAAAGATAACGACGATATTCCGGTAAAGGAGTTGCCGGCATTAAAAAGATTCAGTGGATTAGGGCAAACCTTGGGGTAGCCTTGGTTGTGGAGAAGAACAGACAGAAAGTGAATTCCCGTGGCGAACCAGATCGGCGATGAGAAGTGCTCGACGATGACGAGTCTCCGTGGGTGACGAAGAAGTTTGCCAGGAATTGCAGTGGGTGAAGAATAACCGGAGAGGTATTCCTCACGGTGATCCGTGGCGACGATAGTCGATTTTGCCACGGCGACGATGTCCTGACGAAGGGATCCGAAGAGGCTTGATAAGAGGGTTAATGAGTTTTCTTGAGGTGTTGTGGTCTTGCTCGAACAATCGGCGAGGAATAGGAACTGCTGGACGTCGTGGACCCTTGGGACGAGACGGTAGAGCTGGATTGGTTCGCTATGCCAACTCCTCTGCGAACCTCAGGGTTTTCTTGTTCACGGGTTGAACATCCTCTGCCCACGCAAGAAGAAACCCTCCTTGACCTGACTGCTCCGGTGCGTGCACTGCTGGCATACTTGCGCAACCATTCGCAAGGCCGCCGCTCTCGTTCTGCTTCCACACCATCGGCCTCCAACTTGCTTGCGCGTGGTCTGTTGCTTGCATACGCACGCGCCTGCAGAAACGAGCCGAGTCGGTCACCGGTAGAACACTCTCGCTCGTATCCGCGGACGTGCTAGTCTAAATCCGTTCGAACCTTCACTTTTGCTTCGCCGCGCCACATTCGCCCTCTCTGCCTCCGCGAGGGCCATGGTCTGCTCGCACCAGGATCACATCTTCCGCTGCCGTCCGCGCCAGGCCACCTCCATTCTCCACGAGCAGTTCACAGTGCCGCTTGACTTCGTCCGCGGCTTCCTCCTCAACGGTCTCCGATGTCCTTCACGCGCGGTCCCGCTGCTCCCGCACGGTTCCACCTGCAGCCGTCGCACTCATCTGACTCCACTCGCGCCACGTATGGCGGGTTATTCGTGTCCGCCGGTCGCATCAGCACGTAGTCCTCCTCTTCACGCGCAGCAGTCAGATTCGTCAGAGCTCAGACATACGCGCACTTGCATGCCGTCGTTCTGCATAGTTACTCCTCCACATCGCTGCCGGACCCGTGGACCCCGGCCTTGCCGCGCCGCTCCTACGTGCTGCTCTGCTTGCTCCTACTCTAGAGCTTGCCGCGCGCCTGCGTCGCGCGCACTCGCTCGCGCCTGCTGCGCCCGAGCCGAGCCGTGCCCAAGCCACCGCGTTCACCTCCGTGCCTCCCAACGCCTGCACACGCCGCCGGCTCCGCTCGATTCACGCGCCTGCGCCGGCCCGCCGCCGGCGCTCCGGCTACCCGCAGCTTTCGCGTCTGCATGGCCTGCCGCTTGCCCACGCTAGCTCTGCTCCCACACGCTCACGCGCGCCGCGCACTGGCGCCTGCGGCTGCCAGCTCTCCAGCGCCCCACATCCACGCGCCGCTCCGGCTCACGCCACCCGAGCCGCTCCGCTCCACCCCTCGCGCCGCAACCGCCGCTCGGGCCCCCGTGCTCGCCCGATCCTGAGCGCCCGCACCGCCAGCGCCTCCCACTCTGTGCCTGCAGCCGCTCGAGCACCCACTCCCGCGTGAGCCGCACGCCAGCGCTCCGCATCCGCGCACCTGCCTCGCTCCGGCCTTGCACGCGCCGCCCGCTCGGCCCGGGCCGCCTAGCGCCTCCTGAGCCGCGCGCAGGTCTAGCTCCCGCGACGCACGCGCCGCCTGCGCGCGTGCTCCCGCCGTCCACGCCACGCGCTCGCCCGCGCTGGCGCCTACTCGTCCGAGCGCTCCTGCGTCCCGCGTGCACCTGGAGCCGCCACGCATCGCTGGCGCCCAGCGCCTGCCTCACCCAATCGAGCCGTAGGGAGGAGAAGAGAGAGGGAGGAAAGGAGGGATTTGATAGAGCTGCTGCCGGTGGAGGGAAAAGAAAACGAAGGGGGACCCCAGGATAAGGAAGAGGAGAGGAGAAGGACAGATCGTATTCCCCAAGGGCTTACACGCAATTTCAGAAAACTGCAGGGACTTGTTTGTAAAGTAAAATTTCCATTGATTTAAAACCCTAATGAAGAAATGCCCAAAACGAAAGTTGGAGAGTTTTTCAAACTCTACAACATTGCTTTAGAGCTCAAGTTAAAAAACTCAAAACTTATATTTTTACACGTGAAATTTTGAACAAAAGTTGGATTTGAATTTCTTTTGTCCTAAAGAATGAAACTTTATAAAATTCAGGACCTAAATGCAAGCATTTATGACACGTCGTGATGACGGGATAGACTCGTCATAATGGTTGGATAGACATGTCATGATGACTTGCACTTTTTACACTTTAGTCCTGAATAACTTTGAGAATTACTTTTGTAAATCAAATACTTGCATCAAATACTTTTGTAAATCAAAATTATCCTTCTCCAAATATATTTTGCAAAAACAACCCTAGGTTTTTCTTTAATTACAAAAATATCCTTTTTACTTGCACTTTAAATTTTTCTAAAACTTCACATAAACATATACAAGCTTTACACTAACAAACACATACTTCACACTAACAAATTATATGCCTAGCTTTCAAATACATGAACTGTCACAGCCTTCCCCCCTAAAAAGAATCTCGTCCCGAGATTCAGACGAAAGACTTTTAAAGGAAGAGAAGCAAATCATCCATCAGAAGTAGCAAAAAGCAATCACACCAAAGAAGGTTGATGTTGATGGTAAAAGCCGTTGGAGTATGACGAGAGCATGGATAAATTGTACATAGTTGAGTTTAACGAGAGAAGAGAGAGGAGGTGATCAAGTTCTCATAGAACTAAGATCACAACATGAGATCACAATATGAGGACGATAAATGTCAGCGACATTCATCATAAAACTTATGGATAGCAAATGAAAATAGTACAAGAGATTGATAAGTGATGTTGGAAATATTCCTGCTCAGAGTTTATTATTTGAATGATTTAGATGATGTTGATTGCAAAACATGCCTATTTATACCAATGCAATCAAGGGATAATGATACAATGCTCCAATTCAGAGTGCAATGCTCGATATATAACCATGAATGTGATGCTCTGTTGAGATGTATGTTTGCAATGATGGTGCAACATGAGGATGGAGGATTCCATGCACGACCAAAATGGTGCATATAACACAATGCAATTACCTTGATGCTGACCAAATGATGCATACACTATGATGCAAGGATGATGATGCTTGTGATGTATGCACATAAGAAATGCATAAAGCATGATGCATACCCTCATGAGTTGATGATGCATATGACTCGCACTCTACAACTGTTCTCTCGTAACGAACACCTAGGTAGGTCTATATCCTTGGGCGAGGATCAAAAGTTAGGACACTAGTAAGGTTGCACAAGAAGAGTTTGCAGTGGGGTTACATCACATATACCTAGTGACCAGTGCGTTCCTAATGGCTCAATCATATGGCTGCAGCGCACATGAGGCCTTAGGTTCCGACACGGCATCATGGTCATGTGATTAAACACCACCACAAAAGAGGAATAACAACCTTATAGTGCCAACAGCAACAAGATAGACTTAGGAAACCCAAGACAACCCGAGGTTGTATTGGAAGCACATTCGTAAGTCAGTCTACGGATTTTCGATGACGATGCAACACCATGCACTGACCAAAGATGGTATATGTTATGATGCATGACTTTTGCCATAAATCTTTTTATTTTACTTAAAATCATCTGAGCAAAAATTGAAGGTGCAGCTCTCAGATGTTGTAACCAGAATAGCCAACGAGATAAGGTACAATACCAAGAGAGGATAGATAAATCACTAGATGATGGATTGAAGGGTTTGATGATAATCATCAAGGTTTAACCATCAAAGGAGAAGTTCAATGGTTCTGCCGAAATAGATTTAAAGCAAAATCAAGGATTTGATTTGGCTGTCAAGCTAAGATCGGTGATAGGGTTCAAACATAACCCAATCCACTTGATTCACAAAAGACTGTCTTAACCCTAAGTTAGCCTAGCAAATCACATTGGCTCCTACAACACAAAGTCTAGACAGGCATTCAAATACAAGCAATATATTTCAGTACAATAACAAAACAAACAAGGCAATCAAATCAATCAAAGATAACATGATGCATGCACGTTCTACACGTCCTCACAAACAAAAATAACTGCCAAGTAATCTTGGTCTTACGTGGTTAATTACGGTGTCACAATATAAATACGTCTCTCCCTATAATATCTAGTCGTTCTTAAGTTCAAGCTTACGCAACGAGGTTAGCGTACCTGCAGAAAACCACAAGATATATATACCGAACCTTTCATGCCAGCATGTCATGAAAGCGTCCCCAAACATTACTGTTCACTATAGAAACAGCATCTGTACAATTACCGCCGTACAGACAACGTTAAAATACGTTATCGAGATAACGTATTCACGGGGGTACAGCAAAATGCGGGGGTATTTCTGTTCATACCCTGTACCTAACTACATACTCCCAATGTAATCAACCGAAGTTGGTACATTGGCAGCATCTCAAGTAAGCCACTGCTTGAGAAACAGCGTTCGGTTCGCATCACCGACGGGAAGGCTAACTCCCCAGTTAGCTGAGGATCCTTACCTTCTTACCTCACCGTCGAAGGTGTCGTTACAAAAAGTAAAGTTGGACATGAATTTAAGTTTTGACAGAAAGGTAATGCTGGTAGTTAGAGTTATATATACATATACTATAGCCACCTCTATTTCCCTTATAAGCATTACCCTAGGGCTTTACGTACTAAGTACAATCCTTAACGAAACCAACGTAGTTTTGCCAAACATTTGGTTGGTCAAACTTTTATACTGAAAGCATTTTTAAGGTAAAATGTACCTCCAGGGTAACCTTATAGCTCTGATACCAGCTGTGGTAGAACCAACCTGAATTATACCGGCTCAAGTACGTGAGTCCATCCCTGAGGGCTCCAACATGCTTCAAACGGTATAATCCCTTGGCCTGTCGGGTAACGTCCCGATAAACCACCGATACACAGGATCAAATAAGGTTACCTCACACGAAGGTGAGTCCAGAGATACAGTCACCATCATATTTTACATCACAGGGATTACATTACAAGAGTTTCCAAAAGCAGTACAAAGTTCTAAATTTAGAAAAGATATTACAAACTGTTAAGGCTATGGTTTTTAGCAGCGGAAAACATACGCGATGATTACAGCACGTCATCAAGACAGATGTCATGCTAAGCCCGGGCACGACATCACTCGGAATCATCGGTGTTGGTCGAGGACGGATCCCATTCCACGGACCAATCATCTGGGAGAGCACAGGGCCAAAACAGGGGAAGAGTAGGGTCTTCAAAGGCTTTACCTGAAAAACATAAAACTAGCAAGGCTGAGTATACTAATACTCAGCAAGGCTTACCCGGTTATGGTATACTTAGCCATGTAACTAGACTTATGAAGGCTTTTAGCTCTGGGTAGAGTTTTCAGCTGAAAAGAATCAAAGAGTAGATCCTTAATGTCAACTTTTAGTTTTCAAATTCTAGGTGATTATTCAATCTAGATGAGCACCTATAGCTATTCAAGCAAGGTAAAATCTTTAGTCAAACATCATCTTTGATTAATCATAACATTGCTCTTGTTACTCAATGTGGTAAAGGGGATAAGCAGTCTCATTCATCGTGAGAGGCGGACGATTCCTGAATCGAAATTCAACCTTGCAAGGTAAACCTAACTCACACGCTTGGAACACCACAGGGTCGTTCCGAAGCAACCGTTTACCTTTCATTCTGACTCGTGGACAGGTCCACCACAAGCGACTGCAGGACCATACGCACTTCCAAAGTGCAGGACATACATCTGTAGCGCGACTACAAAACCCGTATTCCTGGTTGCCCTTGCAACACGTATTCCCACACGTCGAACTAAGTAACTAGAAGAAGCAAGACGAGTGGTGGGAGGTATGTCCACTCCTCGGGCCGATTGGTTACTAGGCTTACCGCTTACCATATTTCGCGGCCTGTGGCTAGTACTTTCAAATGCTTAACCCGCACTACCACACGCTGCGACCTTAACAGATTCAACAACACAGACGGGGTATCACCTGAACCATGATACCTCACAAAACTCCCGTCCGTCATCCTTATAGTGATAACAGGAATGTAAATATTACAACTCCTATATCGCGCAAGTGACAGGGAATCACCCGACTTCTACCGGTCCTATTAGCATAGCAGCTAGTCGGATTCAAGTGCTAACATTCAATACATTGGTTCCTAGGAAAATGCAACTAGGGTTTTCATACAATTCCTAAGAACTTAATGCAGAGATAGATATAAATAACATAGGTTGCAGTGTAAATAAAGTAGGGTTTATGTCCGGGGCTTGCCTTTATTGGTGGGGCTGAAGTCAGTAAAGTTAAGATCTTCCGAACTTTGGTTCGGGGCTTGCGATATTTCTTGGTGACGTTCATTTGGTCTTCAGAAACATCCTCTGTAAACTCCGGGGAGATCTTGTAGGTACCGTTGCCGAAAGTAGTCGTATCTACATGCAATGCAACATTACATTTAAAGTGTGCATATGAAGCTATCTTACTTTACAATAAAGTTGCAATTCAACACTCACTTAACATATTACTCGTATAACAAACAAAAGATCTGAAACTAACTTAAATAGAGCTTTAGGAGGACAACTAATTAGAATCAGCTACTTGTTGGAGATTACAACAGAGCCGATTGGAACAACAGGGGTTTAGCCGATTGATGAGTGCATCGGGTTCCTAGATGATCGATGAAAGCATCGATTACTTTAGCAGAGGGGTGATTCCTAAAGCAGTTGTGTCTTAATTGAGATGTGCTTAAGTGTCATTCTAGGTAACTAGGTGTGGTTACATCGGCTCGATTACGTCAGCACAATAATTGGGTGACGTACAGCCTATTGGAGTGTGGTTGAGGGTATATGACCGTAAGATATAGATAGCCAATCTCTCAGTTGATAAATCGGCTGATAGAAGTGTGTGGATAAGGATGGAAAACTAAGGATTGATCGGCCATATTTGACCGATGTGGAAAACAACTAGAATCGGCTTGAATCGGCCGATAGCAAGAACTCTAAGATCATGTGTGCATTTCTGATACATTGACTACGTGCAGCCGATGTAGGACAGAACAGAAGAATTATATCGGCAGTAGCCGATACTAGAAAGGTAACAACCGTATCGATACTAGAAAGGTAACAACCGTATCAGCTAACCAGTCGATGGTAGAAGTATCGACTGACAGCTGTTACACAGGAACATTATAGACTCAAGGAAACGGATGCTTAGCGGCTGAGCTAATAGCCGCCACTGAAGCATAGCTACAGAGATGTATTAGCTAAGCAGCAAATACACCTGAAATAACAAGGATCTTTATACGGAAAGGACATTAAGAAGACTGAAATCAAGACCAGAATAACGTCTTGATGGCAGGGATACGAGTACTCGTGTGATAGGATTAACTAAATATCACACATCCCTACTGGAGACATACATCCTATGATTAATCCTTTAGCTACAACACATGCATACAATATAAGGTACAAATAAAGCACTCATTCCCTAATATTTAACCTAGATCACAAATCAAAGACTTTTAATTCAAGAGCACAACATAAACTTGTAGATCTTGACCTAAAGGTTCAAACAAAACTAATTTTGTATTTTTATGAACTTCTTATGAAAGTCTATGAAATGTAGAAGTTCATTGATTTGAAATAAAGAAAGTTCTGGAAATCTTACAGAAAACACCCCAGAACTTTCTAAATTAAAGCAATTAAGCCCCTGGTCGGGGAAAATAAAGAATGGAAAGATAACTACGATATTCCGGTAAAGGAGTTGCCGGCATTAAAAAGATTCAGTGGATTAGGGCAAACCTTGGGGTAGCCTTGGTTGTGGAGAAGAACAGACGGAAAGTAAATTCCCGTGGCGAACTAGATCGGCGATGAGAAGTGCTCGACGATGATGAGTCTCCATGGGTGACGAAGAAGTTTGCCAGGAATTGCAGTGGGTGAAGAATAACCGGAGAGGTATTCCTCACGGTGATCCGTGGCGACGATAGTCGATTTTGCCACGGCGACGATGTCCTGACGAAGGGATCCGAAGAGGCTCGATAAGAGGGTTAACGAGTTTTCTTGAGGTGTTGTGGTCTTGCTCGAACAATCGGCGAGGAATAGGAACTACTGGACGTCGTGGACCCTTGGGACGAGACGGTAGAGTCGGATTGGTTCGCTATGCCAACTCCTCTGCGAACCTTAGGGTTTTCTTGTTCACGGGTTGAACATCCTCTGCCCACGCAAGAAGAAACCCTCCTTGACCTGACTGCTCCGGTGCGTGCACTGCTGGCATACTTGCGCAACCATTCACAAGGCCGCCGCTCTCGTTCTGCTTCCACACCATCGGCCTCCAACTTGCTTGCGCGTGGTCTGTTGCTTGCATACGCACGCGCCTGCAGAAACGAGCCGAGTCGGTCACCGGTAGAACACTCTTGCTCGTATCCGCGGACGTGCTAGTCTAAATCCGTTCGAACCTTCACTTTTGCTTCGCCGCGCCACATTCGCCCTCTGTGCCTCCGCGAGGGCCATGGTCTGCTCGCACCAGGATCACATCTTCCGCTGCCGTCCGCGCCAGGCCACCTCCATTCTCCACGAGCAGTTCACAGTGCGCTTGACTTCGTCCGCGGCTTCCTCCTCAACGGTCTCCGATGTCCTTCACGCGCGGTCCTGCTGCTCCCGCGCGGTTCCACCTGCAGCCGTCGCACTCATCTGACTCCACTCGCGCCACGTATGGCGGGTTATTCGTGTCCGCCGGTCGCATCGGCACATAGTCCTCCTCTTCACGCGCAGCAGTCAGATCCGTCAGAGCTCGGACATACGCGCACTTGCACGCCGTCGTTCTGCATAGTTACTCCTCCACGTCGCTGCCGGACCCGTGGACCCCGGCCTTGCCGCGCCGCTCCTGCGCGCTGCTCTGCTTGCTCCTGCTCTAGCGCTTGCTGCGTGCCTGCGTCGCGCGCACTCGCTCGCGCCTGCTGCGCCCGAGCCGAGCCGCGCCCAAGCCACCGCGTTCACCTCCGCGCCTCCCAATGCCTGCACACGCCGCCGGCTCCGCTCGGTTCACGCGCCGGCGCTCCGGCTACCCGCAGCTTCTGCGTCTGCACGGCCTGCCGCTTGCCCGCGCTAGCTCTGCTCCCGCACGCTCACGCACGCCACGCACTGGCGCCTGCGGCTGCCAGCTCTCCAGCGCCCCACATCCACGCGCCGCTCCGGCTCACGCCACCCGAGCCGCTCCGCTCCACCCCTCGCGCCGCAACCGCCGCTCGGGCCCCCATGCTCGCCCGATCCTGAGCGCCCGCACCGCCAGCGCCTCCCACTCCGTGCCTGCAGCCGCCCGAGCACCCACTCCCGCGCAAGCCGCATGCCAGCGCTTCGCATCCGCGCGCCCGCCTCGCTCCGGCCTTGCACGCGCCGCCCGCTCGGCCCGGGCCGCCTAGCGCCTCCTGAGCCGCGCGCCGGTCTACCACCCGCGACGCACGCGCCGCCTGCGCGCGTGCTCCCGCCGTCGGCGCCACGCGCTCGCACGCGCCGGCGCCTGCTCGCCCGAGCGCTCCTGCGCCCCGCGTGCGCCTGGAGCCGCCACGCATCGCTGGTGCCCAGCCCCTGCCTCACCCAACCGAGCCGTAGGGAAAAGAAGAGAGAGGGAGGAAAGGAGGGATTTGATAGAGCTGCTGCCGGTGGAGGGAAAAGAAAAAGAAGGGGGACGCCAGGATAAGGAAGAGGAGAGGAGAAGGACAGATGGTATTCCCCAAGGGCTTATACGCAATTTCAAAAAACTGCAGGGACTTGTTTGTAAAGTAAAATTTTCCATTGATTTAAAACCCTAATGAAGAAATGACCAAAATGAAAGTTGGAGAGTTTTTCAAACTCTACAACATTGCTTTAGAGCTCAAGTTCAAAAACTCAAAACTTATATTTTTACACGTGAAATTTTGAACAAAAGTTGGATTTGAATTGCTTTTGTCCTAAAGAATGAAACTTTATAAAATTCAGGACCTAAATGCAAGCATTTATGACACGTCATGATGACGGGATAGACTCATCATAATGGTTGGATAGACATGTCATGATGACTTGCACTTTTTACACTTTAGTCCTGGATAACTTTGAGAATTACTTTTGTAAATCAAATACTTGCATAAAAGGACTTGTACTTTTATAAAATTACATAAATACCCTTATTTTCACCACTTTACCCAAAATTTTTACACACTTCAACACATACATTTCTAATGCAACTTTTGGATAAATATATAATTTTTACAGGGGATAACATAAGAAAAACATGTTTACCAAAACCACCATTCACTTATTTCGAAATTATCCTTCTCCAAATACATTTTGCAAAAACAACCCTAGGTTTTTCTGTAATTACAAAAATATCCTTTTTACTAGCACTTTAAATTTTTCTAAAACTTCACATAAACATATACAAGCTTTACACTAACAAACACATACTTCGCACTAACAAATTATATGCCTAGCTTTCAAATACATGAACTGTCACAGTTATCCCATCTGTGTTGATAAAAATTGATAATGTCACGGTGTGTGGTAACTGTGATTAAGCATTTGAAAGTACTAGCCACATGCCGCGAAATATGGAAAACGGTAAGCCTAGTAACCAATCAGCCCGAGGAGTGGACATATGTAACACCCTAAGGTAAATTCCTTAAATTTTTAATGAATTTATTTGGGCTTAAATAAATTTTTCAGGCTTTTCCTTAATTTTTGTGGCATTTAAAGCAATTTATAACACAAGAAAATAAAATTAATTATAAGGTCAACATGTTTGTGCATTCAAGCTGGAGCATCTTTCTTCTTGTGTTGAGTTTATAGGATTTGAATTCAAACTTAATTGAATTCAAATAGTTTTTGTTGAATGTTTGAGTGTAGAAAAGAAAAAGAAAAGAAGAATAAGAGGAGAAGAAAACAGCAGCCAGCAGCCCAAACCCCCTCTTTCTCACCCGTGGGCCCTTCTCCTCTCCTCCCTTTTCTTCCCGCGTGGGCCAAGCCCGAGGCCCATCTCCCTCCCAGCCCGAGCTCCACTCTCTCTCCCTTTCCCCTTTTCTTTCTCTGCCACTCCGGGCCCCACGTGTCAGCTCCCTCCCCTTCTTTCTTTCCCCTCCTCTGTTTTCTCCTCGCCGGCCGGCCGTTCGGCCACTGGCCGTGGACCCGCCGCCGCGCTCCTAGGCCCTTTCCCCCGAGCTGCACCCAAGCCCGCGCCCTGGCCAGCACCCGAGTTTCCCCTTGCTTCTAGAAGCCGCAGCGCCTGGATTGGATCAAGCCGCAATGACTCTGGGAAGGGCGGAGTTCCGTTGCTCGATTGACCCGCACGCCGAGGCCGTCACGCCCTTTTTCTGAGCCCAGTCGCTCCCTCGTGCTCTCCTCAGCCGCCTCTGTTTTCCCAAATTTTCCCCTGTGCCCTAGATCGGCCGTGCCGCCGTGCGAACCGAGGACGGTGCCGCCCCTGCGCCGCCACGATTTCATCCCGGCACCGCCAATTCTCCACCCCCAGCGGTCGTTGCAGCTCCCAGGGGAGGTAAGGAACGCGCCGAGCCTCTTTTCCCTCCCTATTTCCTTTTGCGCATGCCGTCCCCCTTGTCGCCGAGATCCCGTGCCGCCTCCGTCGCGGGAAGCCCCAACCCGAGCCCCAATCCGCCACGCTAATCGCTCAGGTGGATTACCCGTGCCGTCACCGTTCTCCAGGGCTTGGCCTCGTCCCAAATGGAGCCCGGATGGCCGAGATCGGCCTACGCCGGCGAAGCGCCGCCGCGGAGACGAGCTCCGGTGACCATCCCGCCGCCGGCCGTGCTCCTGCGAACCCTAGCCACCCGATCCGTATTCAACGCGTAGGATTAGATCGCGGTTGGGATGGATCTGCGCCACGGGATCTGGATCCAACGGACGGGGTCCGTGCGTACCGGTTCGCCGGGATTTTAAATCTGGGCCACCCATCTCAGATCCAGCGGGGAATATTAGAGCCGAGGGAAGATAGAGTCCGGGGCGTAGGATCGAGATCCAACGGGTGAGATCTGCGCGTACCCCTTCGCGAGCCAGATCTAATCCGAACCACCAGATCGTAACCCAACGCTCCAGATTAGAACGTACCGGTTCGGCCTGGCGTTCTTGCTAAAGAGTCCCTATCTTTTAGGGAAATAAACCCGCAGTCCACCTGTAGTTCAAAAGTATTTGCGATCAGGTCCTTTTCTTCTCGTTTAGGCCCCTGGCTTCTCTGGAAATTGAACCCGCGGTCCATCTCTTGGGTTTTTCTTGTGCTAGCCCCTAGATCTAGGCTTTAATTACGTTTAAGTCCTCGGTTTTTGCGCAGAACCCCTTAGGATCTCCAGTTTTCTTACAAATAGGTCCCTGGATCCTGTTTCGAGCGTAGTTTTCGCGTTTTAGCTCCGTTTTAAGCGTTCTTTATGTCCACGCGATCGTTGTAGCGTGTAGAGTAGTTCTAGGCCAGTTTTATGTGCTATTCCAATGTATTGGTGTACTGTTTCTTATAATTTGCTATTGTTTGCATGTGTGTGCATGTGTGGCCCATGTGTTGCTGTACGATCGTGAATAGACGTCGAGCCACCGGAGCAGTACCAGGAGCAGCCGTCTTCCGAGCAGTTCGAGCAGCAGCCGGGAGAGTACGAGGAAGGCAAGTATAACATGAACCTCCTATCACTTTTAAATACAATTTCATACTGCATTTAAATTCTGTATGACTATAAGGATTTCCTAGCCACTTTATATCCTAAATATATATCCTTTGGGTTGCATTGTGGTTAGTTGTGCTAGGTTGCTGCGCTATAACACACTTGGTCCTTTTTAATTAATTTGTTAATGGTTATATGCAACTTAAGTCTGGAGCCGACCCTCTGTGCTGTGTGCTTGAGTGGTTTGTGCGTCCTTAAAAGATGTTTTTGTTAGAAACCTGGTTTAGGGGGCCAGCACGGTGCTTAGTGCTTGGTTGGCCACTCTCCATAAGGACCGGTTCATAGAGCGACAACCTGGGACAACCGCGCAACCACAAGACTGGAATGGGACGGTCTTGACTTACTAATTAGGTCGTGTTGGTTCGGGAGTAACTTACCTGCGTGGGCAAGAGGGGTGGTAAGCTTCAATGGTCCCTGCTCCTCCGGCTTGGTCTGTGCTGTGTGTCTTGTACCCCCGGAGGTGGGCCCCATCGTTGCTGATCCAGAATCCTTAGCGCTTACACCTTACCAACGTGATCCTTTGTAATGGTCTCGTAGTGTGCTTGCTAGCCATCTCACCTAAGGAAGTGTGATGAACAACTAGCGTAGCTCACGACTTGTGGGTAAAGTTGTGCAACCTCTCGAGAGTGTAAAACTGATATATCAGCTGTGCTCACAGTCATGAGCAGCCCAGATCCTCCGTCTGATTAGTGGGGTTATCAACCTTTGGCGAGGGCGATTCCCCGGGTGGTTTTGGTTTGGATGGTTCTCAGTAGTTCTTAATTAATACTGATTAATTTATTATGCAATTGGGTTTATGGTAATTCATCCACTTGTAGTAATTAGCTTTAATAAAATTTGCCAAGACTAAAAGCTAATGCAGTTGAGTCAGCTAACCTTAGAGCCTCATGCTCGTGTTATACTTGTTGAGTACGAGTTTGTACTCACACTTGCCTCTCTACTCTTCTGTTCTATTTTTGGATATCTTCGACTGCTGCTCAGTGCCCGGCAACGTGGAGGACTACGTCAGCGGCTTCGACGACTTCTAGGCGTTTGTCTCCCAGTCGACGTCCCTGTGGCGCCCAGCTCTTCATGTATCTCTTTTACGCTTCCGCAACTCTTGAACCGATTCTTGATTCGGTTGTAATAAAATAATTCATTTATGATTCGTTTACGATTTATATTAATGTTATTCCTGACATGTGTTGTGATATCTTGATGATCTGTTGTATATATGCGTGACTTGATCCTGGCGCATATATAATTGCTCGATTTATGTTCTTATAAATCGGGTGTGACAACATACGTCCCACCAGTTGTAATTTGGTTTTTCGCACACGCACCGATGTGTAGGAATACATTCCACACAGCGGATGGGAGTACGGTCATGTAGTCGCGCTACAAACATACGTCCTGCACATTGGATGTGCGTATGGTCCTACAGTCGCTTATGATGGTCCTTATCCACAAGTCGGAATGAAAGGAAAACGGTTGCTTTGGAACGACCATTGGATGTTCCAAGCGTGTGAGTTAGGTTTACCCTTGCAAGGTTATGAAACTCGATTCAGAATCGTCCGTTTCTCACGGAGATTGAGACTGCTTGCTCCTTCTGCCACATAGAGTAAGAACAGTAACTATTGTTGGAATAATCTTGATGGATGCTAATCCCTACCTTGCTCGTCTAGTATAGGTGCTTACCTAGAATGGTTAATAAAACTAGAATCTGAAAGCTAAAACATGAAAGTTAGATCATACTCTTTGTTGCTTTTCAGCAAAAAGAAAACCAGAACCTCTCAATCCTCCATGGTCTAGTCTCGGGCTAAGTATACCCAATCTCGGTTAAGTCTTGCTGTCGGTGTTTAACCGGCTGCCCACCGAGGGGTATACCCACGGTGGTAAGTTTTGGGTGAGGAGACGCCGAGATCAGGAACTCGAAGGTGCAAGGAACACAAGACTTTTAGATAGGTTCGGGCCGCACGGAGCGTAACACCCTACGTCCTGTATGGTGATTTGTATTCCTTTTGGTGTAGAATGACCTAATGATCTTCTCGTTTTGAGAGGGGTCCCTGACCTCCCTTATATATCCGAGAGGCCAGGGTTACAAAGATACTAACCAATACCAGCTAAGGAATCGTACCAGAACATATCTCGAGTAGATTCCCCCTGTATCGGTTAGCCTTATCTCTTATTTAAACGGAATGAATAAGAGATAAACAAGATGAATAAGAGATAAGACGGACTTAATCTCTTAGACCTCTTTAAACTACGTTATGTGCCCAGCCCGGTGACCCCGGGTCTGACAAGCCCCCGAGCTCTTCGTAGCTGAGTACTGCAGGCTTATCGAGTACTTTCGAAGCAGTCTTCGACTTCTTCTGGATCTTCGTCTTGAAGTCCTTCTTCGAGTACTTGCTGGGCTGCATCGAAGCTATGAGGTGCTCATGCCTCGAATTTTTATTATGGTGTGCGATTTAAAAATCGCACTCCATATGGAGTAGCCCCCGAGCCTTAGGTTGAATCGGAGAATCAGGCTGAGGGTCCCATTAGTCTGTAACCCTCCTTATCCTTCAAAGAAATTTGAAAAATAAGTAGTCGATACCACGTACCCCGCAGCCCCCGAGCCTTAAATCCAAATCCCACAAATATGGAGATAAGGATCTAAAAACCGTGGCATTGGTGTTACTCTGGAATTCTGAGAAAAACTCTTCGCCTCTGCATAGTGAAATTAAGCCTCCCGCTGGTTTATTTAACCGTGCGGTGGCTTAGAGTTTCTTCTGCACTCTCAGTCTTCATATGAGTCGTCTTCGAGTAGTTTTACGGCGTCCAGCCCCCGAGCTTACAAGCCAGGAGAGCCGAATGAGTCATGTCGAGTAGTGCGCATCGCCCGGCCCCCGAGCCTGGGAACTAGCGAAACTACTATGGCACGCCGCGCTGCCTGGAGGGTTGTTGCTGAATCTTGACCTGAAAAAAGACAATGCACACATTATGTAGCATAATGCGAAGATACCGAGTAGTACTCAGTAATAATATAAATACACCAAAATTTATTCGGTGTAAAAATTTCGCGTCTTGCTCTTGCTAGGCCATGTAATTTTCCCGGGCAGTTAGCCTGTAACGTTTAAGCACCTGATCCCTGATGGCCGTAGACCATAGCGTAGGGATCTTAGCCGCATGCACGCGTAGGAGCATAGGCTTACAGAAGAGTCGAGGTTTCACGGATTAAGGCGTGTGCTACCCGAGTACTTTAGCAACCGTTAAGAGAAGACAAAGAAGTTGTCATGCGACAAAGAGGATGCGCGGTGCGCAAAGATAGTCGGCGAAGTGTAGCTCTGGAGGGTTTCATGCCCATCGAGAGACGTACACGGACAAGTAATCGATCATGGTGTAGCCCCGAGGGTTTCATGCCCGTCGAGAGGCGTACCAAAAAAGGTAGCCGATCTTGTGAAGAACAAGTCGGAAAAGGTATAAATCACTTAGCTCGATTTGTGGACGAATGTCGATGAAGCCGTGGAGCTCGTTGATGAAGCTGCGATGATTTGTTGATGAAGCTCGACTAGTTGGAACCGATTCCTACTAGTTTTCAAGTCGAGACGAGTAGTTGATGTAGTCGTCAGCGAGCTGCCGATCATCCTCGCGAAGTCGAAGTAGTCGAACATGTTGCTGCCGCGCGCGGATATTGCGGCACGAGCCGAAGTTGAGCCGGGTCGTCGAGGTCGACGGCCGCGGTGCATTGACGCTGTAGCACAAGGTGAAGTCGAGCCGAGTAGTCGAGATCGATGTAGCCGTTCGCTGAAGGATCCGATCTCGAACTCGATGAATCGATCCGTCGATGCACATGCGTGAAGGTAGCAATCCACCACCTGGTGAACTAGAAAGATGCCATCGAGTTCGCCGGCGGATCTTCGAGGCGCTCCCCTACCTGGCGCGCCAGCTGTCGGTGTTTAACCGGCTGCCCACCGAGGGGTATGCCCACGGTGGTAAGTTTTGGGTGAGGAGACGCCGAGATCAGGAACTCGAAGGTGCAAGGAACACAAGACTTTTAGACAGGTTCGGGCCGCACGGAGCGTAACACCCTACGTTCTGTATGGTGATTTGTATTCCTTTTGGTGTAGAATGACCTAATGATCTTCTCGTTTTGAGAGGGGTCCCTGACCTCCCTTATATATCCGAGAGGCCAGGGTTACAAAGATACTAACCAATACCAGCTAAGAAATCGTACCAGAACATATCTAGAGTAGATTCCCCCTGTATCGGTTAGCCTTATCTCTTATTTAAATGGAATGAATAAGAGATAAACAAGATGAATAAGAGATAAGACGGACTTAATCTCTTAGACCTCTTTAAACTACGTTATGTGCCCAGCCCGGTGACCCCGGGTCTGACACTTGCTGAGTATTAGCATACTCAGTCTTGCTAGTCTGTCTTTCAGGTATGGCCGGTGAAAACCAAAAGGATAGTCCAGCCTGGCCATTCTCTGTTCCGTTTGGCTGGTCCATGGAGTGGGATCCATCCCCGGCCGGCAATGACACTCCGGAATGACGCCATATTTCGGGCTGAGCGTGGTGTCAACTTTCGCGACGTGTGTAGTCGCATGTGAATTTCTCCCGCTGTGACTCTGAACAAGTTGTTTAGCTTGTAGTGTTAAACAATGTTTGTATAAGTTTATTTAGGTTTCAAACAGTTTGTAATAATGTTTATTATTTCTGTAAATTAAAAGTTGATGAGCTGTGGTGTGATTGTAAACTCACCTTCGTGCGAGGTAAACCTACCCCGATCCTGTGTAACCATGGTTGAATCGGGCGGTGACCCAACAGACCAATGGGTTGTTCTGTTTGAAGTGCGTTGAGTTAGTATCGCCTGTATGGCGATGACTAGTGCACTTGAGCCGAAATAATTCAGGCGGTTCTGCCACAGGTCCTCAATGTTGTCGTTCATCAGAGCAACAAATTATTTAGCTGTTAGGTCATTTTGGAACTCTAAGCGTCTTGAGCCGGCCGTAATCTCCCACGGTAATACAGCCTCCTGTCCATACACCAGGTGATAAAGTGAAGTTTTTGTTGCTCCGTGGCATGAAACACGGTATGCCCACAATGCCTCTGATAAGACTTCATGCCAACGTCTAGGATGCTCATTGATCTTTCTCTTGATCAACTTGATAAGGCTCTGATTGGATGCCTCAGCTTGTCCATTTGCTTGAGCATAGTATGGAGATGACCTGATCAGCTTGATGCCCATGTCAGTAGCGAATTTTCTGAACTCTCTGATATGAAGACCGACCCTCCATCTGTTGTGATGGTCTGAGGAATCCTGAACCTGTGAATGACATGTTCTTTAACTAAATTGTTGATGTCCTTTGATGCCACTGACTTCATAGGGATGGCCTTCACCCACTTGGTAAAATAGTCCGTGATGGCCAAAATGAACTGGTGGCCTTTGCTAGAGGGAGGATTAATTTTGCCGATCATGTTCATACCCCAACCTCTGAATGGCCGGGGTTTGATGATAAGGTTCATTATTGACGCTGGTACCATTTGTATCTTCGCAAACCTCTGACATGCCTGACATCCTTTATAATATTTGAAACAATCTTCGAGCATGGTGGGCCAGTAATACCCCGATTGCCTAATCAGCCACTTCATCTTATGAGCCGATTGGTGAGTCCCACAAGTGCCTTCGTGGACGTCGTGTAAGAGCTGATTCGATTCAATCGACCCTAAGCATTTGAGCAACAATCCTTCTAAAGTCCTATAGAACATGTCGTCCCCTATCAGGACGTACTTCATGGCCTTGTAAGGTATCCTCTTAGGTGCCCCCCGAGCCGGATCCTTTAAGTAATTGAAGATATCGGCTCTCCAGACTCCTCGTTCCAATAGGTGTACCTGAAGACTGGCTCTATCTGCCATAGCCTTGTATCCCGAAGCCATCTGTGCAAGATCATTGGCCTCTGAATTTTGTATCCTTGATATCCAATAGAAATTTATGTACCTAAATTGGGCTATCAGCTCCTGACATTGTACCCATAAAGACTAGGTGAACGTCGCCGAGCATGTAACTGAAGCCCCGAACCAAGGTTCGGAAATCCTTGACATCCCTGACCCCAGCCCCGCTCAAGAAGGCAAGCCTCGATGCATAACCCAGTATTTTAAATTACTACACTTATATAGTTTTATACTTATATGTCTATATTATGCATTAAGTCTAGGAATTGAATTGGAACCCTAGATGCATGAATCCTAGGAACCAATGTATTGTGCCTGAGTCCTTATCGAATAGATGCTCTGCTAATAGGACCGGCTGAAGTCGAGTGATTTCCTGTCACTCGCGTATAGGAGTTGAATGTTTACTATTCCGCAATCACTATAAGGTTGATGGACGAGGTCATGTACAGTATCATGACTTAAAAGGTTATCCCATCTGTGTTGATAAAAATTGATAAGGTCACAGTGTGTGGTAGCTGTGATTAAGCGTTTGAAAGTACTAGCCACATGCCGCGAAATATGGAAAACGGTAAGCCTAGTAACCAATCGGCCCGAGGAGTGGACATACCTCCCACCAGTTTTAATTTGTTTTTTCGCACACGCACCGACGTGCAGGAATACATTCCACACAGCGGATGGGAGTACGGTCATGTAGTCGCGCTACAGACATACGTCCTGCACATTGGATGTGCGTATGGTCCTACAGTCGCTTGTGGTGGCCCTGATCCACGAGTCAGAATGAAAGGAAAACTGTTGCTTTGGAACGACCATTGGATGTTCCAAGCGTGTGAGTTAGGTTTACCCTTGCAAGGTTATGAAACTCGATTTAGAATCATCCGTTTCTCACGGAGATTGAGACTACTTGCTCCTTCTCCACATAGAGTAAGAACAGTAACTATTGTTGGAATAATCTTGATGGATGCTAATCCCTACCTTGCTCGTCTAGTATAGGTGCTTACCTAGAATGGTTAATAAAACTAGAATCTGAAAGCTGAAACATGAAAGTTAGATCATACTCTTTGTTGCTTTTCAGCAAAAAGAAAACCAGAACCTCTCAATCCTCCATGGTCTAGTCTCGGGCTAAGTATACCCAATCTCGGTTAAGTCTTGCTGAGTATTAGCATACTCAGTCTTGCTAGTCTGTCTTTCAGGTATGGCCGGTGAAAACCAAACGGATAGTCCAGCCTGGCCATTCTCTGTTCCGTTTGGCTGGTCCATGGAGTGGGATCCATCCCCGGCCGGCAATGACACTCCGGAATGACGCCATGTTTCGGGCTAAGCGTGGTGTCAACTTTCGCGACGTGTGTAGTCGCGTGTGAATTTCTCCCACTGTGACTCTGAACAAGCTGTTTAGCTTGTTGTGTCAAACAATGTTTGTATAAGTTTATTTAGGTTTCAAACAGTTTGTAATAATGTTTATTATTTCTATAAATTAAAAGTTGATGAGCTGTGGTGTGATTGTAAACTCGCCTTCGTGCGAGGTAAACCTACCTCGATCCTGTGTAACCGTGGTTGAATCGGACGGTGACCCGACAGACCAATGGGTTGTTCTGTTTGAAGTGCGTTGAGTTAGTATCGCCTGTATGGTGATGACTAGCGCACGTGAGCCGAAATAATTCAGGCGGTTCTGCCACAGGTCCTCAATGTTGTCGTTCATCAGAGCAACATATTATTTAGCTGTTAGGTCATTTTGGAACTCTAAGCGTCTTGAGCCGGCCGTAATCTCCCACGGTAATACAGCCTCCTGTCCATACACCAGGTGATAAAGTGAAGTTTTTGTTACTCCGTGGCACGAAACACGGTATGCCCACAATGCCTCTGATAAGACTTCATGCCAACGTCTAGAATGCTCATTGATCTTTCTCTTGATCAACTTGATAAGGCTCTGATTGGATGCCTCAGCTTGTCCATTTGCTTGAGCATAGTATGGAGATGACCTGATCAGCTTGATGCCCATGTCAGTAGCGAATTTTCTGAACTCTCTGATATGAAGACCGACCCTCCATCTGTTGTGATGGTCTGAGGAATCCTGAACCTGTGAATGACATGTTCTTTAACAAAATTGATGATGTCCTTTGACGCCACTGACTTTATAGGGATGGCCTCCACCCACTTGGTAAAATAGTCCGTGATAGCCAAAATGAACTGGTGGCCTTTGCTAAAGGGAGGATTAATTTTGCCGATCATGTTCATACCCCAACCTCTGAATGGCCGGGGTTTGACGATAGGGTTCATTATTGATGCTGGTACCATCTGTATCTTCACAAACCTCTGACATGCCTGACATCCTTTATAATATTTGAAACAATCTTCCAGCATGGTGGGCCAGTAATACCCCGATTGCCTAATCAGCCACTTCATCTTATGAGCCGATTGGTGAGTCCCACAAGTGCCTTCGTGGACGTTGTGTAAGAGCTGATTCGAATCGACCCTAAGCATTTGAGCAACAATCCTTCTAAAGTCCTATAGAACATGTCGTCCCCTATCAGGACGTACTTCATGGCCTTGTAAGGTATCCTCTTAGGTGCCCCCCGAGCCGGATCCTTTAAGTAATTGAAGATATCGGCTGTCCAGACTCCTCGTTCCAACAGGTGTACCTGAAGATCGGCTCTATCTGCCATAGCCTTGTATCCCGAAGCCATCTGTGCAAGATCATTGGCCTCTGAATTTTGTATCCTTGGTATCCAATAGAAATTTATGTACCTAAATTGGGCCATCAGCTCCTGAAATTGTACCCATAAAGGGAAAAGCGACTCGCTCTCACACCTGCATTCTTCTATATGCTGAGAAATCACCAGTAGATTTGAATCCCTAAAAATTTCTACTGCTTCCGCTCCGACCTCAAGAAGCAATTCCATACCCTTACGTACCACTTCATATTCTGCTAAATTGTTGGTGTAAGGGGTAGGCAACCTGATTGAAAAAGAATATGTTGTCCCCCGAGGCGACACGAGCAGGATACCTATACCACATCCATCTCCACAAGCCGATCCGTCGAAGTACATGGCCCATGCATGCATAGAGAGTGCTGCTATGTCAATATTGATCCTTTCTGCAATAAGATCTGCCAGCGCTTGCCCTTTGACTGCCTTCGCGGGTTGGTACTGGATATTGAACTCTGACAGTGCAAACATCCACTTTCCAAGTCGGCCTTTCAACACAAGAGCCGATAGCATATGCTTGATAACATCCGATTTGCAGATGATAATCGTTTCGGCAGATAGCAAGATATGATGAAGCTTTGTACAGGTAAAGAACAAACAAAGGCATAACTTTTCAATCTCAGGGTACCTGGTCTCCACATCTAGCATCCTTCTGCTGAGGTAAAACACAACCCTCTCCTTGCCGTCATGCACTTGTATCACCACCGAAGCGATGGAGGTGTCGCCTACTGATAAATAAATGTAGAATGGCTTATCCTGCTTGGGTGGAACTATCACGGGTGGTTTTGACAAATATTCTTTGATCTCTTCAAATGCCCATTGTTGCTCTGCCCCCCAGCGAAATTCATCATTGGCTTTAATCTTCACCAACTCCATAAAAGGCTCAATCCGCCCGGAGAGATTGGAAATAAATCTTCTGACAAAGTTGATCTTGTCAATGAGCTTCTGGAGCTCCTTCTTTGTAGTAGGTGGCACTATTATTTTTACAGCTTCCTGACTCTTTAGGCCGATCTCAATTCCTCTTTCATGAACCAAGAAACCCAGGAACTAACCGGCCGATACGCCGAAAGCGCACTTCTTCGGATTCATCTTAAGCCCGAACCTTCTGGTTCGTTCTAGAACTTGCCGTACGTCTCCTAAGTGTCCTTCAATTGATGTAGATTTAACCACGATGTCATCAATGTATATCTCCACCAACTTGCTGATCAGATCATGAAAGATGTAATTCATGGCACGTTGATATGTGGCGCCGGCATTCTTCAACCCGAAGGTCATGACCACATAGTCGAACAATCCTACTGCCCCGGGTACTCTGAACATGGTCTTGTGTATGTCCTCCGGAGCCATGAAAATCTGGTTATAGCCAGTGTTGCCATCCATGAAACTCAAAATCTTGTGACCAGCAGCCGCGTTGATCAATGTCTCCGCGATGGGCATCGGGTATTCATCCTTCAGTGTAGCTCTGTTGAGGTCTATGAAGTCCACCCAGACTCACCATCGGCTTTCCTTCTTTTGCATAGGTACAACACTTGAAATCCACTCAGCATACCTACACGGCCTCATGAATCCTGCTTCTAGCATTTTCTCCACCTCTTTCTTGACTTCTTCTAGAACTTCATTTGTCGCGCTCGCTGCTAAAACGGCCGAAATCCCTTCTTGAGAGGGAGAAGATGCTCAACGATGCTCTTGTCCAACCTAGGCATCTCCGTGTAATCCCAGATGAAACAATCTGCGTACTCCTTCAGCAAAGCTATCATTGGCTCTCGTAGACATGGGCTTAACTTTGTGCTAATGAATGTTGGTCGTGGCTTATCTCCAGGACCAATGTCAACCTCTTCGAGCTCGTCAGCTGATGAAAACCCGTATCCTAGCTTTTCGTCATCTGTCGAGTCAACGCTGCAAATGGACAAAGAATGTGACGAAAAGAGTTTCGACCGATCATTAAGATCGGCTACCTTATAATCTTCATTAATCCTTGAAACTTTACAATTGATGTATGGCCGGCTGCTAGAGCGGGCCTTCTTATAATTGCCACACTTATGCAATACACTTGTCATCAGGAGTTTACATTTTATTTTTTGGGGCTGATCGCAGGGATCGGCCTTGCCAAGTGTGTCAGAATAGCTCGCCCTTGATGTTTCGCCAGACATTGGTGCATCGTGGAAGGAATGTAACAGTTGGCTTAAATCCAATCCCTCCCAAGTAGGACGGTATAAGTACTCTTGCTATTGACGACGAAGAAAGAGGTGGGGGCTTCCCACGGTCAGATCCACATTAAGGACTCCTTGTGCCTCTGATGTTTGGCCATTGAAGTCGCTCAACGTGATGTTGGTCTTGATTAAATCTTGATGCAGCACTCAGTATGGCATTATGTTGACCGCTGCATCGGTGTCGACCAACATTTTGTTGATAGGCTGGCTGTTGATGTAACCCTTGAGGTATAGAGCCTTCAAATGCTTATAATTCTTTCCACGGGGCTTCTCGAATATGACTGGCCGCGGCCCCAAGTCAAGCTGGGCTACTGGTAACTCTTCACGGCCTTGGGTGTAGAACTCCGCAGGGAGTACAAACACCATATGCGCGTCAGCCGATGTCTTCACATTGGCTCTTGTTGGCTTGGGATGCCACTCTTTCCTAGGAGAGTGCGATTCCCTTTTCTGGGTGTGGTGAATCTTATCCGCCAAATCCGGGTGCGCCTTTCTTAGCATCTTGAGATATTTGGCCTCGGCTTCCTCCAAACTGCGCAGCCACTGTACCTTGCGCTTCTGGGAATGATTAAGTCCATCAGGGCACCAGCGAGGCCGGTGATATTTGTCTTATTCTTCTTCAAAGTCCTCCTTTCTGCGCGGTGGCTCAGCTTGCTCATGTTGGGGCGGCACAGGTCCCAAGCGCTGAAACACCAAGATCCCTTCTGCATCACGCTTCCGAGATCTGCACTCGGGGCAATCATTGACAGAAGGCAATCGGCTCATACTGGATTCCCAGCAATACTTGAAGAATGGGTAATGCCAATGATCACATGTATCTCCCCGCTTCTTCAAACTTTTCCCAGTACAGCGCTCATACTCTTCATCCTCCGATTCACGCTGGAGACGTTACTGGTACTCATATTCATACTTCTTGAGGAGATGGGAGGAAGCCAATCGCTGATTCCTGATGTGCCTTACTTGCTCTTCTGTGATGTATTCCTTTTCCCTTTTTTGGGGCCAATCGCAGGGACCGGCCTTCTCCTTCCTTTCATAGTGACGTGGCGCAGGCCCTACCATGTTGATGCCAAATGCAAAGTCCAGCTGCCGTCGCGCAGATCGGTCGCTATCGTTCACGCGACCCTCTACCATGTTCGCGCTTGGGAAAGGCTGAGTGTCGACCTTCATGGCATACTGACCCAAGATCAATCGGCCCTGCTCAATAGCAGATTGGATCTATCGATGGAGTTCATTGCAATTGCTGGTGTTGTGGGTGAAAGAATGATGCCATTTGCAGTATGACCTCCCTTGTAGCTCTTGTGCTGTAGGAAACTTACAGCCTTCCGGTAACTTCAACTGCTTTTCCTTTAATAATAGATCAAATATCTGCTCAACCTTGCTTACGTCAAAATCAAAACCCTTTGCAGGTCCTTGCTGCTTCACCCACTTACAGGACACGGGATTTGCCCCCCGAGTCCACTCTGCAACCGCTACCTCTTGATTATCCCCAGAATCTTCAGCGTCTTCTGCGTCGATCAATGTCACCTGACGCTTGAACCTATCCTGGTACAATTCTGGGTGGTGCTGCTAATATGATGTCAATTTCTGCATCAAGTGCACCAAAGAATTGAACTCCAATTAAAAGACTAGATCCTTGACCGGTTTCACCAATCCCAAGGATGCCAACTCGACCGTCTCCTTTTCTGAAATTCGGGTCGAATAGCATCGATTCTTGACTTCCCTGAAGCGCTGGATATACTCTGCCACAGTTTCCCCTCGCTTCTGCTGAGCTTGCGCCAGATCGGCAATCCTAGCCTCCGCAGCTTCCGAGTGGTATTGGATGTGGAACTGCTCCTCCAGCTGCTTCCATGTGCGGATCGAGTCAGGGCCCAATGAAGTGTACCATCCAAAGGCTGGCCCTGTAAGAGACTATGAGAAGAACCTTACTCGTAAGGGATCCGACACTGAGATCATCCCTGATTGTGCCAAGTATCGGCTCACATTCTTGATGGAGCTAGATCCTTCCGGCCCACTGAACTTGGTGAACTCAGGAAGCTGATACTTAGGTGGTAGAGGAATCAAGTCATATTCACTTGGATACGGCTTAGTATAGCCGATCGCTCACCTTTTCGGTAAAATACCAAATTGATCCCTCAAGATGGTACTAATCTGGTCCACTGTTTGAACTCCTGGGGCCGAGTGTGTGCTATCATGACTCAGCCCAGTGGCATATTTAGCTAGCTATGCTTGCTTATCGTCATCTATTCCAGACATTCCTCCAACCGCCCGCTGCACCGAATATACTGGGTTGTTGCTGTCCGGTATATATGCACACATATACCCATATGGAATTTTCTTAGGCGGCTCACTAAAGAACTGATGGTCTATAGGATCATCTCCCATCATGTAGACAACGTATACCGGTGAACCTTGTGATTCTGGTGCCGCGCATGTACAGGGTAGTGGCGACTTGGCCTGGAATGGCAATTCTCCTTTGTGACTCCCCAAGGCAGGTCCCAATACTGATTCTTCATGATTTCTTGGACCACGCGTAGCGCGACACGCTCAAGAGCATTCACCAGGCTCTCGGAGTGCCGATGCAGTGAATGAGCCACCATGTAGTTCACCTCCTGGCGTAGAGCTCTGGTGTGCTCCTCTGAAGAGGTAGATAGATCCACTTCATCGAGAGCACCTTCAGGCGAGAATCCCTTCCACCTGATGCCGTGGTGGCGGGTCCTCTCAACAGAGCCGATGAGATCGGCTTTGAAGAGAGACTTGATCTCATCATACTTCTGCTTGTGCCCAGCAGACAGCTCCTCGTACGTGATTGGATCCTCCCTCGACATCCTGACAGCGGAAATTGATCTATTCGATGAAGATGGTCCCACTGGGCGTGCCAGAATGTGTTGTCAGTCGAAACCCACCGGCGAGCAGCAACAGGCAACATGAGGAGCCGGGAGGCTCCCGGGACTACTGGTGGACCCCGGTCCCTCGGTCAACGGCCCAGGATCTGGCACACGACCTGGCGTCTGGGTTTGCTAGGCGTGCCACCTGATCTATACCTGATCAGGAAGGTGTAGATGTGATTTCAGTTAGTTTTCTGCGTACATAGACATGTTCAAACGTTAGTCCGAGCCGTGATCGGCTCATCGGGTGATCCCCGATATCGGCTGTAAAGAGCCGATTGTCTCCCAGTATTAGATCGGATCTGTATTTCTAAACAAAGTGCATATATCCGATACTAATATAAACCTGTTCTATAATCAATAAGCTGATTCAATCTACGACGGTTAAAGCTCTCATCACATAACCGGAACATCCTACGCGTAGTTAAGCCTAACAAATACGGAAGATAATAGAATAGCAACCTAAACAGAGGCCTAAAAACCAACAGAAAGCCGATTCCCGGAACAATCCCTCTTTAGATTAATATAAAACATCAAACATATTGCCGGAACATTCAACCCGTTTGAACAGCCTAACCATACGGATATCAAGCCAAATCTTTGATGAACAAAGACTAACCATAACAGATCGGATTTACTAATCAAAATAGAGCAAGACGCTGCCCTCGCACCCGAGATCGGGCACAAAGACAGCGGACGTTTACAAGCGGCAAACAATGCATGAATAGGATATAAGAACTTATGCAACCCTGTAAATGCTAAAATAACTAGTGTTACTCGCCATCAATAACGCTTCAGTACGAGAAACACAAAAATAACAGATGGGTACAATGCTGCCCCGATCACGCGAGGTGTGATCGGGGCCGCATAGCACTTACCTGGAGGAAACCCTAAAATAGGGGTGGCGATGCGCCGAGAGTTATTTGTAAATATTTGTTGATCTTTTTTAATTCATAGTCTAGGGTACATATTTATAGTCTGGAGATCTGCCTCTCCTAACCAATCCTGATCGACTACGACACGAGTCCTGACTATCCATATCTAAACTAACTTAAACTAGATACATGGCCAATCTGGCCTTAAACCGCCCGCGCAGGAGCTGATTCGTAAGCCCATTACAATTATCCTTTGAGCCTATCTTGCTCATGGCCCACCTTCTGGTCCATCCAAATTAAGGCGATAACACGCATGTACAAAATTCATCTTGTGTGAATTCAGGTTGTTCCCGCACCCGAGGGCATCGGTCCATGCTTTGGCAAATAGACAAAGTGGCAAAGATTACAAACTAAATTAGAATTTGGACTTGCAGGGCCAACAATGTCTGGTGATACGTGTACCTTGCCCGCAACCAGAATCTCTAATGATGTTGTCACTGCTGTGTAGCCATTCTGCCGCTTCATCGTCATCACCACGGTTTGGTCCTGATGAGTACCCCAAAATAGCCAATTAAAAACTGCATTGTTTTCACGCAACAACGAATGCTCAGTTTCAGCACGAATAGATTCATTCTCTCCGGTAATCCCCTTTTTCCTCCTGTAAGCTTCACGATGCCTCTTTTTTTACGTTCGTTTTTCTGCTCTTCCGTTAACGAAGCAGCCGTGCTCGGTCCCTTCGCCATTTAAGCTCTTTTGAGTCTACACGTACAGGAGTAAGATCTAACCGTCTCAACAACGGATAACATCACAATCATGGATAATCCATCTTCGTTTAGTGACTTACCGGCACGAGGTGTGTTTGTCAAATCACCAAATGTTGCTTGGCACACCATTCGCCTTGCTTGAACTCATATTCGAAAAGATATAGGGTCTGGACAAACTTATAATGTCAAAATATCACAAAATTTATTAGTCACAAGGGGTTCCACTAGTAATCTACGAAAAAGGTTAGGGCTAATGCAATGGCGGCCGGCGGCACCCGAGCAACATTGTTAGCGGTCATCAACGAAAACACGTAGTATCTTTGCAGATACCACCATTTTCTGAATAGAAGGCCTCAAAGAGGGCGTCCTACCTCCATTCTTCCTCCTTGATCTCAGATGCACATCCAGCAAAACAATCTAGTGATGTAGACTTGAAAGGTCCCGTGATATCGTCTAGAGGGGGTGAATAGGCTAATCTGAAAATTAATAAAAAATAAAGCGGACAAAAGTAACCAGTGAAATCTGACTGGACAACCTTGGTGGACCAGGTTCTTAAACCTGGTCGACCAAGCCTGGACACGATTTACCAGGGCTAGTGTATAGTTTCGAATTAAACTCAACGACTAGCCAATGAAACTTGGGTCTACGAGTTACCGCAGTCTTGGGATGATGTATTCTTGCAGATTTGTGGAACACTTGTACCTAAAACACTCACAACAAGTAGATCGGGCTAGATTTTGAAATAGGTCAAACCAAGAACTAGCAAGAACATGAAGAACACAAGAACACAAGGAGACACAAGATTTAGATCCGAAATTCACTCCCACAAAGGAAGCTACGTCTCCATTGAGGTACCCACAAAGAGCTTCCTCTCCCAACCGACTACAAAGATCAAGGTTGAGATACTTACTATAAAATCCTCCACAAGGATGGGTAATACAAACTTACCAGGGCAATCCACATTAGTTGGATGCACATCGGTCAACACTAACCATCTAGTAGCAAGGCTCCAAGAGTAACAAATCCAAATCATGGTGCTTGACGGAGTTCCTCAAAGCTCAAGAGATGGGAATGAAGCACACTCAAGGCTCTCACCAAGAACTCTCCAACTCCTCTCCACAGATCCGAATCTTTGCAAGATTAGCTCAAGAGTGGAGCAAGGAAGGAGGAATGAAAGTTAGGAATGAGTTTGTCTCAAGATGAAAGTGAGAGAGCCAAGAGAGATATGAGGAAGGGGATGATGGGGTATAAATACCCGCAGCCCCAAAATGTGACCGTCATAGTGCTGGCGCCCAGGTCTGGTCAACCAGGTCCAAAACCTGGTTGAGGAATTGTGGGCAAATTCCAGACAGAGAGCTTCACCTGGTCGACTAGGAAAAATTCTTGTCGACCAAGAAAGTTACAAGGAAAGTTACAACGCACAAAATCTGATTGTTTCAACTTGTGTGGATGTTTGGTTGGTGTTTGGGTAATAATCTTTTGAGCTTTGAGACACTTTCAAGACATCAACCATGGATCCTCTTGATAGTACGGCTTTCCTAAACTCAATTTCAAAAATAAAATAAATTTAAACCTTCATCTTGATTTCGAATGCCGTCATTATTTCCACTTTAAGAATGGGGTCACTAATCATCATATTCTTTTTCTTTCATGTACAAGTTGTACTCATTCTCAAATAAACTCGCTAGAACTCGTTAAACACTTTAATCAAATTGTAATCAATTCACCAAAACTAGGTGAATGCACTTTCAAGACTTAGCGATGTAGAAATTCACCCCGTTACTGTAGTCTGAACCCAACGGTCCCCTGAAAAGGCTCAACCTTTCTAAGGCAGACTGGCTCAAGTCTTTTTGCTAACTGACATGCAAGGGATGCATACACTACATTTAAGTGTACATCAATAAAATATTCGGTACTGAACTTTTCTATCGCAGTTGCAATGATGCTGTAATTCTACTCTAGCACAGGAAACAATGATGGAGAAAGACCAGAAGAAATATTGATACGTTTTTTTAAAAGGGCAAAGAAATATTGATACCTCATTAGAATAAGACTATAATTCATATCATCATTTGTCCCACAACTAAAAGAGGAACAGCAACAGTTTTTAGGAAAACAGGTTACAAGGACATTAACACCTCATGACACATTTATCCCACAAAACACTCATATGTGTAAGAGAATCCATCATCAGAATAATATTTATTAGTATTTCTGAAGTACAACTGAAGTATTCAGTGTTAAGTCTTCATATGTGACAGATCAATTAAACTTAAATCCTTGATCTCCAGGTCAACAGAAGAGGTGAACATCAACATACATGGAAACGCACGGGCATGATATAAGACTATAATTCATAATAATCTGTAGCAGGCGGGTCAAAGCACCACTGGCCTTGACCACAGCCCGAGCGCGGCGGACCGACGAGCGGCACGGCTGGCCAGCCCACGGGGCGGCAGAACAGGGCAGGGGCGCACGCAGGGGACAAACCGTAGGGCGCAAAACTCACCATAGGCGTCAAAGGGCGGCCACTCGGTGGCGACAAGGAGTTTCGCAACCAAGAGCGGCGGCAAGCATCGGTGTTCCGCCGGGAGCCCTGCACGGACGGGAATACGGTGAGGTTATTAGAAAAATGGGTCGCAAAGGGGGTGGGGGTGCTGTGCATGCAAGGAATTGCGGCGGCGCTTACCGTAGATGACGGATTTTGCATCGCTGGCAATGGGAAGAAGAGGGAGGAGGCGGCAGTTGCTCACGGGGGCTCGGAGCGAATCATCAGCGATGGCTAGGGATCGGTGGAGGCGACCCGATTTCTTCGTTGATGGATTGCAACGCCGTCTCCGGTGAGGACGTGATATCGGAGACGGCGAGGGTGCGCAGGAGGTACTCAGTGTGACGGCTGTCAAACCCGGGACTACGGAACTGTGTACATAACGTAGTTCATACAAGATTAGAAGATAGGACTTGTCCTATATCTTATCTGTGTTGTACTCTGCTCGTATGCGAGGTAGGACTAGTCGGTACAGAAGGAAACTACTCGAGTTGTACTCGAGTACGATTCCTTAGCTAGTATTGGACTAGGATTCGTGTAACCCTGTCCTCCCGGATATATAAGGGCAGGCAGGGACTCCCTCAAAACATAACATCAACACCCAAGTCAATACAAACCACCATACAGGACGTAGGGTATTACGCACATCACGGCCCGAACCTGTCTAAACCTTGTGTTCCTTGCACCTTTGAGTTCCTGATCTCGGCATCTCCCAACCTAAATTTACCACCTCGGGTATACCCCTCGGTGGGCAGCCGGTAAAACACCGACAGCTGGCACACCAGGTAGGGGAGCGCATCGAAGATCCACCGGCGAACTCGATGGCATCGTTCAAGTTCACCAGTGATGTGCCCCCTCAGTGCATGATGTTTGTTTTCAGCTCATGGGTCTGCGTCGCAGATGGTGCGAGCAGTTTCCGTCGATTCCTCGTTGACATGAAGCTGAAAACTCCCGCGGCGAGTTTTCATAGCGACCTCGATGAGTTTGCCGATAATCTCGACGACTTGTCAATCCATGGTTACGCTACGAGGACCGAGGAGGAGTCTGCTTTTAGCGCGACTTTGTCCGGCGCCATAACAACCTTGCTTGGGTTGGACTCATTCCAATCTGAGGTCTCGCGTAGCCGATCACGACTTGGTCTACGCAATTTGGCCACTGATCTTCAAGAGGCCAACAACCTCGAGTCCCTCTCCACATTGGAGAAGGACTTGGACTCTTTGCTCCAAATCGGAAAGCCCGAAGCCACCGCATGCCGGGGGGCCTCGGGTTGTCTTGGTCACAACGGTCTGACAATCACCTCTACTCCAGAGGGCCATTTCATGCATTGGCAAGGCATGAAATTCCTTGATCTACTCGAGGCCGAAGACCGACTTGTGGCACACCTTGAGCCCTTGCCTTTTCAGAAGGGCAGGCCATTAGCCACCATGGTAGAGGAGTCAACTGAGCTAGTCAAGGCGAGCTCTGATGAGCTCATCTCACGCCAGGTGCTGATGGCGGAAGAAGGCGAGGATGATGATGACTTGCCCATCGTTGAATTTGATGCGATATCTGAAGATGAGGCCACAGCCAACGCCGGCGATAAAAACAACGCTGATCGTGAGGCATGGAGGGCCAGGAACAGAGCTCGCGCAGTCCAGCGAGGGAGGGTCAACGAGCGCATGCGATCTATGCATCACGAGCTGGACGCTGAATTTGCTGTCGTAAGCGAGCGGGGTTTCAGGACTCTGGTGGCCAACATCGCCAGGGTAACTGCTATACTCGAGTGCAGTAACGATCCAAATCTGCGTCAAGCACTTCGCTACGCGCAGAGGGCTTAGGTTCAGCTCGATCAACAAAACCCGGCATCCACCATCAGGGAAGAGCGCGTGGGTGAAAGCCGCAGCCAGGCTCACAGTCGAATGGTAGGCGGCCGTCCTCAACCTCAGCGCAGCAACAACAACGACAACACTCGTGGGAGTCAGGCAACTGGTGGGAGGCAGCAGCCACCCCCAGGAGGCAACCCGCGACAGGCCAATCACCGTAACCCTCCAGAAGACCTGCGCCAGCGAATCAATGAAGGACGTGATGCGCAGTCCATAACCGATTCCAGGAGCAGAGACCGCGAAGTAGCCGAGACAGAGGGTACTGACTGCAGCGACCATTTTCCAGCTTTCTCCGCGCGGTTCAGTAGTTACAAGTACCCTAAGGGCTTCAAGCCGATCAGGATCACCAAGTATGATGGCAAGCAAGCTCCTCAGCAATGGCTATGTTGCTACTCCACCGCCATCGAAGACGCAGGGGGCTCCAACATCACCAAGGTCGTCTATTTCCCGATGGCTTTGGACCCTACGCCACTCACATGGTTGGAGAGCCTCAGCAACAACTCGATCGACTCCTGGGAGTGGCTCAAGAAGGTCTTCATCAACAACTTCCAGGGGATGATTACTCGTGCAGGTATTTGTCACGATCTTGCTCAATGTAAATAGAAACGTAATGAGCTCCTGCGGTCCTATACACACTGTTTCTTCGACGTCCATGCCACCATTGCGAATATCTCTGAGGAAGACATCATCGACTGCTTCTACAACGGCATCACCGACCCAGGCATCTACAGAGACTTTGGGCGGAACAGACCGAAAACTGTTACAGGGCTTCGTGACATGATGCACGACTGGTCCGAGCAGGAGGAAAAAATGCGGGAGCGGTTACCGAGGTGTAATGATAGCAACCCGAGGCATCCAAACGACAACCATACCGACAAGAGCCAGCGGGACTACTCAGGTCCATCCCGAAAGCGCAAGCCAGACGATCTCATCGCGGCTGTGGACCGTCCCTCGCGAGGCAAGAAGACAACAACGCAGGAGGAGTTCGAAAAGCTCCTGCAGAAGAAATGCCCATGGCATCCAGATGCCAATCATGCGGCAATTGATTGCTACCACCTCCGGAGGACATTTAGCAATCCCGGCGGTGGCAAGAAGAACAAGCCAGCGGACAAAGAACCTGAAGAGGATGACCAAGGGGAGAAATCACACAACGCGAAGTTCCACGATGTCTCAAAGACCATCAACGTCATCTTCGAGGGAGATGGAGACTTCGGTTCCAGGCAGGAACAGAAACTGCTTCTCCGGGAGATCATGTCTATCGAGCCGGCGGTACCACGACCACTCTGTTGGTTGGAGGTCCCCATCTCATTCTTACGCGATGATCAGTGGACAAGCTTCTCGGAGCTTGGTAAGTTCCCCTTGGTCCTGGATCCGGTGGTTGCAGAAGTCAGGCTCACCAAAGTGCTCATCGACGGCGGGAGTGGTCTCAACCTCATCTTCGCCAGCACTTTGCGAAAGATGGGTCTGGACTTGACGGACTTGCTTGTTCCAAGCAAGTCTCCTTTCTACGGCATTGTCCCACGTAATGCGGCGCATCAACTTGGCATGGTGGTTCTTCCAGTTACCTTCGGCACGAGGGAGAACTACTGCACCGAGTTCATTAAATTCGAAGTTGCCAACTTCGAATCTTCTTATCATGCCATACTGGGCCGACCAGCACTCACCAAATTCATGGTAGTGCCGCATTACGTTTATTTGCTTCTCAAGATGCCAAGATGAAGTGGAGTACTCACTCTCCGAGGTGACTTGAAGAAGTCATATGATTGCAACCAGAAGGCGATCCAGTATGCTTCGACTACGCACGTGCCAGATGCTTCAGGGGAAGTACTCGTGGCCGCGCAGCAGCTCTCCCAAGCCGGGCTGGAAATCCCTATGAGAACGGCCAGCAAGTCGAGCATCTAGTCGACCGGCGACGTGGCCCTCAAGTCGATCCAGCTCCAGGAGGGTGACTCATCCAAGACCGCCGTCATCGGCGCAGGCTTAGATGAGAAATAGGAACTCGCGCTCGTCAGTTTCCTTCGGGCTAACCAAGACATATTCGTGTGGAAACCAGCGGATATGCCACAGGGGTGCCCAGGGAACTGATCGAGCATAGTCTGAATGTACACCCACAGGTTGTGCCCAAAAAGCAACACCTTCGAAGGTTTGCTCATGACAAGCGTGAGGCAATTAAACGAGAAATAGCTAAACTCCTTGCGGCTGGCTTCAGTAAAGAAGTAATCCATCCAGAGTGGGTAGCTAATCCCGTCCTTGTAAGGAAAAAGAATAATGAATGGAGAATGTGCGTTGATTACACCGATCTCAACAAGCATTGCCCGAAGGATCACTTCGGGCTACCGCGCATTGATCAACTCGTCGATTCGACGGCGGGTTGTGTACTCCTCTGCTTCATTGATTGCTATTCGGGATATCACCAGATTGTGCTCAAGGAGGAAGATCAAATCAAAACCGCGTTCATCACCCCGTTCGGGACATACGCTTACAAAACAATGTCTTTCGGGTTGAAAAATGCAGGAGCAACCTATCAGCGCGCGATTCAGATATGTTTTGCTGATCAGCTGCATCAGAACGTTGAAGCCTACGTGGATGACGTGGTCATCAAGACCAGAAATCTCAATGACCTGATTGCAGACTTGGAAAAGATGTTCAGCAGCCTACGCAGGTATTGGTGGAAGCTCAACCCAACTAAATGCATTTTCGGAGTACCATCAGGGAAATTGCTCGGGTTCATCGTCAGCAACCGGGGAATTGAAGCCAATCCTGTGAAGATTATGGCCATCACTGATATGGGGGCTCCAACCATAATAAAAGATGTGCAGAAGCTAACAGGATGTATGGTAGCCCTGAACAGGTTCATCTCCCAACACGGGGAGAGAGGACTACCTTTCTTCAAGCTCCTGAAATGCCAAGATAAGTTTCAGTGGATGGAGGAGGCCGAGCGGGCCCTGCAAGATCTGAAACATCATCTTCAGTCTCCTCTAGTCCTTACAGCACCACTGCTAGGAGAAGATCTACTACTCTACATTGCGGCGACAACTCATGTTGTCAGCAGTGCCATTGTAGTCAAGCGTTGTGAGGAAGGCCATGCGTTTGGAGCATAGAGGCCCGTGTACTTCGTCAGCGAGGTACTCTCCGAATCCAAGGTACAATACCCGGCAGTTCAAAAACTTTTGTATGCTATACTGATTACATCAAGAAAGTTTTCGTCAAGGAGCTGAAACAGCCATCCATCAAGTCCTCACCTCAGGTAACCACTGATGCTGGCCTTCAATAGCCTGATCGGGAGGTTATGATGCTTGGAGACCACTGGAGAGAGGCTTATATCGACTTCATCCGGGATCAAAGACTACCAGCGGGGATGGACGTAAGAAGCACAGAGGCAGCTCGTGTCATGCGCAGAAGTAAGGGTTTCGTCCTAGTTGACAATAAACTCTACCGGCGTGGCGCACGATCAGGTGTGCTCATGAAGTGCGTCACGAGAGAAGACGGCTACGACATTCTGCGGGAGATACATGAGGGCGTTTGCAGCAACGACGCAGCTTCAAGAACGCTGGTGGCGAAAGCATACAGAGCTAGTTTCTGGTGGCCCACCGCAATGTCCGATGCTGAGGACCTCGTGCGGAGATGCCAAAACTGCCAATTCTTTGGCAAGCAATCTCACGTCCCACCTCACAGTCTTATCACCATACCGCCATCCTGGCCGTTTGCTTGCTGGAGCCTCGATATGATTGGGGCCTTCACAACGGCGCCAGGCGGTTTCACCCATGTATTGGTGACCATCGACAAGTTTACCAAGTGGATCGAATACAAGCCGATAGCCAAGCTCACACCAGATCGAGTCATTGATTTTATCTCCGATATCTTGCATCGCTTCGGCTTCCCGAACACCATCATCATGGACCTGGGATCAAACTTCATGGCCAACCAGTTCTGGGAGTTCTATGAAAATGCGTGCATCGAGGTCAAATATGTCTCTGTTGTACACCCAAGGGCCAATGGTCAAGTCGAGAGGGCGAACGACATGATAATTGATGACCTCAAGAAAAGACTTGTAACATTCAGGTAATTAGAAACATAGACACTAAGTTTTAACATAATATATGCATGCTTGTTATGGTGTATGTGAGTAGTACAGATAACCAGGGGTATAATTGTAATTTATGAATTATATAAGTCCTTGAGTGTAATTGGGTAAATATAATATTAAGTGTCAAATCTAAATGATCATAGAGAAGAAAAGTATAAAAGGTAAGTTAAAACCTAAGAAAAATAGGCCTTTGTATGAAACCAGGGACCTATGTGTGATTAAGATAAAAATTGAAGGGCCATATACAAAATAGTTGAAGTGTAATAGTAATATTCAGGGTTACTTAAGGGCTAATATGTAAAAATACAAGTAATCATGACAATCCAAGAAAATTTGTAAACATATCCAAAATTTGATCAAATTTATTTGGATAAAGACAAAGGTAATTCAAATTCTACCTTTATTCAAAAACTTAACATAAAAAGTTGTAAACTTTGAATTTCTGAACTTGAGCCCTAAAGCAATGTTGTAGAGTTTGAAAAACTCTACAACTTTCATGTTGAGCACTTTCTCATTTGATCTTTATATCAGTGAGAAATTTTAGTTTACCGAGAAGTCCTTGAACTTTCTGGAAATCGCAAACAAGTCTCCCGGACCTCCTCCCCTCTCTTCTTCTTCCTCGCGCACGTGGGCCCCTGCTCTGTTCTGCTCTGCCGCCGGCAGTGCTTCCCCTCCGGCCGCCGCTGTGCAGGCTATCGCCGTCCACCTCCTGCCTCCTCTGCATCCACGCGTCATCCTCTTCCCCTCCCGGTCCTGTTCCTCTCCCCTGTTGGCCTTCCGCGCGCGCCACGACTTCCCCGAGCGTCCGCCGGCCGCCACCTCCTCGTCACCGTGGAGGGCTCACCGAAGAGCCTTAACTCCCTATCTCTCACGCGCAACAACATCACCTTGACCCCTACGTTCTGTTTCTCCAGTTCCAGTGCCAAATTCTCGAGCGCCCGACCCAAATTCCACCGCCGCCCTTTCTTCCTCCACTCCGGTGACCAAGGGCCACCAAGGGCAGCGGTCATAGGCCATTCATTGCCCCCGCTAGCTTCTCCGCAGGCTTTCCCGACCTCCACTCGTGCTCCCTAGCCCCAGCCATCTCCCAATTTCCACCGAGGCATCCTCACCGACGGCCACCGTCCGCTACCGCCTCCTGCTCCTCGTGGACAGCTCACTCCGAGCCTTCCCGCTCCACCACAACTCCCTAGCCAGCACCACATCATCACCCCGGAGCTCTATGACCACTTCGTGAAGTCTCTCGTGCCTTACATCTTCCTCCCGACGATCGCCGGTATTCATCCTCGCCGCTGCCGCCACTGTCCTCGTCGATTACCCCTCATCCAACGCGTATACTCCCAATTGGTTGCACCTACACCTTCCCCAGGACTCACTGAAGCTAGTGCACAGGTTCCCTGCCGACGTTGACCGCTGGAGCCTTGCCGTCGACGGTGACCTCTCCGCCACCACCTCGGGTTCTCGTCGGGATCCCCTCTTCTGATCACCCCAGTCCACGACAAGAGGTGCACCCGAACCGTCGTGAGTTCCTGAGTCTCCTCCTCCCCTCGGACCTCGCCGCCGGCGACCTGTCTCGCCGGAACACGGCCGTCCTTTCTTTGCTCTGCATCTATCTCTAGCCCAGGGATCTCGGGTTAGAAGAAATAGAAACCCAGGGGGTTATCTGCAAAGCCCTGGACTCAAATGAATAGTGCTGGAAGGACCCCTTTATGTTATTTCTAATGCAAACTTTGAAATTCTGTATCAATTAAAGGAAAAATCATAAAAATACAAACTAAAATTTGTTAGAATTCTCTTTTTAAGATCTACAACTTTACTTAAAGGATGAAATTCAGTTTCTGAGTGTTTGATGCTTTAATTTAAATGTTAAGTTTACTTAGTTATAGGCTTAGAAAACACATAGTAATTGTTAGAAAAATGATAAAAATATGAAACCAGTTGTGTTAGTTTTCTTTTAACATGTAGAATTTAAGAAAAGTAATTATCCTATTATTTAAATATAATTTTCTTAATGTACAAGTTTAATTATGAATAATGCATAATTAACCTTATAGAATTAATATCTATGCATTTTAAATGATCAAAGGTTATGAAAATGTTCTAGAGTTCTGTTCTTAAGTAATATAACCTGTCATTAAATTCTCAACCTAGGCTTAGGTGTCAAACAACAAAAATAAGTTTGGACATAGTATAACGGGTCCATAATTTAATTTTAACATAGGGTTCTTGTACATACTTAATATAGCAAATAAATAAAGATATGGTTTTCAACCCACCTCAACCTGTTACCTTATGCCACTAGTTAGATGCTTAGTGAAGTTAACCCTGCTATTTAATGTATCTAGGTAATATAGTTAATACTCAATAAATGACTGCCCAGTGCAGGAATAAATTGCATAAGTAATAAATATATTCTACTTTCGTTGGATTGCAACTTTATTGTGAAATAACATAAAAGAATATGCATTCTTCAACTTATAGTTTTGCATATCATGTAGACTCGACTACTCTCGCCGACGGTGATTACGAAGTGGTTCTGGAACAAGGAGTAGAACCAACTGAAGACCCCGGAAACGCCGTCGGAGGTTTAACTGAGGTTCCGAACCAAAGTTCGGACAACTTTGACCCTACTGCTCCCAATCTTACGCAAGAAGGCAAGCCCCGGACATAACCCACTATTTTATTTACACTGCAATTTATATCTATTTATATATTTTTATGCATTAAGTTCTTAGGAATTGCTTGGATCCTTAGTTGCATAATTCCAGGAACCAATGTACTGAACACTAGAACTTGAGTCCGACTAGCTTTTATGCTAATAGGACCGGCAGAAGTCGAGTGATTGCCTGTCACTCGCGCGATGTAGGATTTGTAATGTTTACATTTCTGTTATCACTATAAGGATGACGGACGGGAGTTTTATGAGGTATCATGGTTGTGATGATACTCCGTCTGTGTTGTTGAACTTGTTAAGGTCGCAGTGTGTGGTAGCGGTGGTTAAGCGTTGGAAAGTACTAGCCACATGCCGCGAAATATGGTAAGCGGTAAGCCTAGTAACCAATCGGCCCGAGGAGTGGACATACCCCCCATCACATGTATTTGGTTCTTTTGGTTACTTGGTTCGACGTGTAGGAATACGTGTTGCTGGGCAACCAGGAGTACGGGTTTTGTAGTCGCGCTACAGACGTACGTCCTGCACTTTGGATGTGCGTATGGTCCTGCAGTCGCTTGTGGTGGATCTGATCCACGAGTCGGAATGAAAGGCAAACATTTGTTTCAGAGTGACCCTTTGGTGTTCCAAGCGTGTGAGTTAGGTTTATCCTTGCAAGGTTGAATTCGATTCAGAATCGTCCGTTTCTCATGATGATTGAGACTGCTTGATCCCTTTGCCACATAGAGTAACAAGAGAAATGTTATGATTATCAAAGATGATGTTTGGTTAAAGATTTTACCATGCTTGAGTAGTTATAGGTGCTTACCTAGAATGAATAATCAACTAGAACCTGAAAGCTAAAAATTGCAATTAAGGACCTACTCTTTGTTGCTTTTCAGCTGAAAACTCTACCCAAAACCTGAAAAGTCTACATAAGTCTAGGTACATGGCTAAGTATACCATGAGCGGGTAAGTCTTGCTAAGTATTAGCATACTCAATCTTGCTCTGTAACTATCTACTTCAGGTGAATCCCCTGATGAGCCAGCTTTCATTACACCGTGGCCATATCCCCTGCCTGATGGTTGGTCCGTGGAGTGGGATCCATCCCCGGCCAACACAGATTCTGCCGAGTGATATCATGCTAGGGCTAGCATGGTATCCGTAATAACGACGTGTACAATGTCCGTGTTTTCAAACTCCGCTGCTGTGACCTAACACTTAAACTGTTTTGTAATAATGTCCCTTCTTTGGGAAACTAATGTTGCTTTTATGCACTAATGTAATATACCTGCCTGTGATGTAAAATGTAATGGCTTCTATATCTCTGGACTCGCCTTCGTGCGAGGTACCTTGTTGGATCCTGCTTTCAGTGGTTTATCGGGACGATACCCGACAGGCCAAAGGATTATACCGTTTGAAGCACGAGGTAGCCCTCAAGAGAGGACTCACGTACTTGAGCCGGTGTAATTCAGATTGGTTCTGCCACAGCTGGTATCAGAGCTAACAAGTGTACCCTGGAGATATAATTAGCTTTAAAAATAATTTATAGTATAAAATTTGTTAACCAAGTATTTGCAAACTACGTTGGGTTCGTTAAGGAATATGTATAGTACGTACAGCCCTAGGGTAATGTTATTAAGGGAATTAGAGGTGGCTATAATATATATATAACTTTAACTCCCAGCATTACTTTTCTGTTAAAACTTAAATTCATGTACAACTCAATTTTTCTTTATGTAACGACACCTTCGATCGTGAGGTAAGAAGGTAAGTATCCTCAGCCAACTGAGGGAGCTTGGCCTTACTGTCGGTGATGCGAACCGAACGCTGTTTCTCAAGCAGTGGCTTACTTGAGATGCTGCCAATGTACCAACTTTAATTGACTACATTGGGAGTAGATGGTTCGGCGCAGGGTATGGCGATCGCTGTTCATACCCCCGCATTTTGCGGTACCCCCGTGAATACGTTGTTTCGATAACGTATGCTAACGTTGTCTGTACGGCGGTAATTGTACAGATGTTGTTTCTATAGTGAACAGTAATGAATGGGGACGCTTTCATGACATGCTGGCATGAAAGGTTCATTGGATATATATATTGTGTGGTTTTCTGCAGGTACACTAACCACAAATACGAAACTAGGACGGATAGGATTTAACGACTAGTTAATAGTGAGAGACGTATGCATTATGCCACCGAAACTAACTACGTAAGCCCGAAGATATTTGGCAGATGTTTTTGGGTTGAGAGATTGATTAGTGCGTGCATGCATAATACCTAAATCAACAAAATGGATGCTTAATTTTGTTGCTTTCTAAGAAATTGGTAACATGCTGGTTTTTCTTAGTTTGAGTAAATAGAAATCTTTAGTTGGATCTCTTAAGTATCCATCTGATTTCCAGCCTTTGCTGTTATCAGAATCAGCTATCTTAATCCATTTACCTTGTGAGTTCTCAGCAGGGTAAATATATCTTACCATTTGCATTGTTGTCGCAGATGGCTGCTCCTTCCAATGCCTTTTGGGATCATCAGGGGCACTTCCACACTAATGCCCTACATTGGGAAGGCTTTCCTCATCTCCTGTGGGAATCCTTAAGTCTGTTCCATTATACAGAGCCTCCTCAATACGATGGGGTGGAATATCGTGAAGAAGGAGTTCCACGATGCCGGGTTAAGATGATAAACCCTCAACATCCTTTCCGCTCTCAATGGAATCCCATAGAAGTTGAGGTGGTTGGATATCGTCTGGTTGATACCATTGAGACTGCTGCATTGGAGGCTATCAAACTCTTTTGCACCCAGCATCCAACAGAAGTTGCGGCATATCCTATTGGGTTATTTCCTGCCATAGACTCTGGTAATTTGGAATGGAACTTTCGGACAAAGCATCTTGGTCATATGCTAGGAGATCTGGCTGAAGAAACGGTCCGTAGCATCACCAGGATTATGGATGTGCAGCATCATTACCAGATTTTGCTGCTTCACAGCATGGGTCAATTAACTAGTGTGGCTCAAAGTCACTATCGGAATGCTGACCGTCAAATTACTCAAATAGTGGAATTACAAGCCCTGGTGACTCAAAAGGATGAAATCATCGCAGCACGGGATGAGACTATCCTTCATCGAGAAGATCAGATCAACGAGAGTGATCATATAATCACTCAACGTGACACTGTCATTGAATTCCTACAGGCACAAATTCATGATCTGATACTTGAAGCTGACGATGCCCAGGCTCACCTTGAGGAACTGCAGCAGCAACCGATACTTCCCGCCGCACCCGCAATGCCTGAAGAAGAAGAACATCCGGAAGAGATAGAGGGTGTTTCAGAGATTGACTCCGAGCACGGGGATCCTGTTCTTAGTCCCTATCACTCCTCTTCTGGCAGTCAATCTTCTATAGGCAACTTCGATGATTTTTAGTTAGCAAATCGTCGACTTTCTAGATGTAACCTGTGGGAAGTGTAATAACTTAGGTAGTGGGTAACTTATCTAGATCTCGTGCCATTTGTTGTAACCTAGATGACCTGTGTAGGGATCTTTTGGATGTGTGGTGTGGAAAACAATCCAAATCGGTGCTGTAATATAAGCTTCCTGTTTTATCATCTTGTTTATTATCCTGATGTTCTGACATGAGATGATTGACTGGAATGTATGCATTGTTCATCTATTAGTGTATCTTCCGAAATTGGGAGTAAGGCTATATGGTTAATGATGGACGTCTCCTTTGTTTCAGATGGTGGGAGTCACACGTGGAACACCGGAAGATTTCCGGGCAGATCAGGCCAGCGGTTCTCAACAACCGCCACCACCACCTCCCAACCTTGCCGAAGTTATGGCTCGGCAAACTGAACTTCTTAACTTGCTGGTACAAGCACAGCAGAACCAGCAACGTCAACAGTTCCGAGGAGGTCGTGATGATCACAATCCTCCCGTGGCTAGCTATCAAGATTTCATCAGTACCCAGCCTCCATTTTTCAGTAAGGCTTAAGAACCCTTGGACGCGGATGCTTGGCTTCATATCATCGAATCGAAGTTCGCTTTATTGACAATACCTTGTGCGGACTCAAGCAAAGCTTCCTTTGCCGCCCAACAACTCCGCGGTGCTGCTCGGATATGGTGGGATAACTTTTGTGCCATGCAGCCTGCAGGGCATGTTATCACCTGGGATGAGTTTCGGGCAGCCTTCAGAGCACATTATATTCCCGAAGGATTGCTGGAGCGAAAGTTAAATGAATTCCTGGCACTTACTCAAGGCACCAGTACAGTCCAGCAATACGCACAAACTTTTAATCATCTGTGTCAATATACAGGATATCATGTGGATAATGACGCCAAGAAAAAGGATCGTTTCTGACGGGGCCTTAATACCAAGCTCAAAGAATGTCTGAATCTTGTAAGAGCTAATAGTTTCAGCGAACTGGTTAATATGGCATTAACTCAAGAAGATTGCATTGTAGCACATCGTGCTGAGAAGAAAAGAAAGACCTATACTGGACCCTCGAGTGCTCAATCACCGAGATATCGAGTTGGTCCAAACACACCGTTTAAGGCACCGCAGCGGAATGCCCCAACTGGTAGACTGGTTTTCAGGCCGCCCCAACAACAAGGAAGGTATAGACCTCCCGTTCCTCTGCAACAACTACAACAATCTGGCCCACGGCCAAATGTTCAACAAGTCCAACAGAGAAACAGCAATTATCGCTGTTTCAATTGCGAAAGTGCGGATCATTTCATCAGGGATTGTCCGAGGCCCAAGAAAACTAATCAAGGGCAGAGTTCTACTCAGGGTAACCAGAACAAGGGCAAGAAACCGATGATGCAAATCCGGCAAGGGCGGATTAACTTCACCACTTTGGCAGAACTTCCAGATGGAGCTCCCGTCATGTCGGGTACATTCTCTATTCACCACAAATCAGCTGTTACATTATTTGATTCAGGAGCAACACATTGTTTTATTAGTAAAAACTGTGGTACCCGAATAGGACTCGATCTTTGTCCTACCCAGGGGTCATATATGATCTCTACCCCTAGAGGAAATATCACTTCCAATCAAATGATTAAAAGTGTGCCAATTCAGTTAGGTAGTAAAGAAATCAAAACTGATTTGGTTTTACTAAGTTTGGAGGGTATTGATATTATACTTGGGACAGATTGGATGACTAAACATCGAGTACGGCTAGACATATCTTCCCGAGTTGTCGAAATTGATTCACCATATTATGGGGTCACCACCCTTTATCTGCCTCAGCAAGAATATTTGCACCCTTGCACCTATATTGTCACAAATATCAAGGTCAAAGATATTCCTATAGTCTGTGAATACCCCGATGTCTTTCCAAACGACTTGCCTGGAATGCCACCAGACAGAGACATCGAGTTCATCATTGAACTTCAACCGGGCACCGCTCCTATTTCAAAGAGGCCGTATCACATGCCTCCAAATGAATTAGCGGAACTAAAAATCCAACTTCAAGACCTTCTTGATAAGGGTTTTATATGCCCAAGTGCTTCCCTTGGGGTTGTCCTGCTCTCTTTGTCAAAAAGAAGGATAATAGCTTAAGGTTATGTGTCGATTATCGCCCACTCAATGCGGTTACTATCAAGAATAAGTATCCTCTTCCCCGCATTGACATATTATTTGATCAATTAGCTGGAGCTAAAGTCTTTTTCAAAATTGACTTGCGCTTTGGTTATCATCAGATCAAAATTAAGCCTTGTGACATTCCAAAAATGGCTTTCTCGACCAGATATGGATTATATGAATATCTGGTTATGTCTTTTGGACTTACCAACGCACCGGCATATTTCATGTACCTTATGAATTCAGTCTTTATGCCGAAACTCGACAAATTCGTCGTGGTCTTCATTGATGACATTCTGATATACTCCAAAACTAAGGAGGACCATGCTAATCATTTACGTGTCGTTCTCCAACGACTACGTGATCATCGCCTTTATGCCAAATTCTCGAAATGTGAATTCTGGCTAAATAGTGTGAAATTTTTAGGACATACTATTTCCAGTGAAGGCATATCGGTTGATCCAACCAAAGTCCAAGAAGTTATGGACTGGAAACCCCCAACTTCAGTCCATCAAATCCGTAGTTTCCTTGGATTGGCGGGATATTATCGCCGATTCATTCCAGACTTCTCCAAGATAGCTAAACCCATGACTGAGCTATTAAAGAAAGAAGTTAAATTCTGTTGGGACGACAAGTGTGATAAAGCATTCCACACCTTGAGAAAACTTCTAACAACTGCTCCAGTGCTAGCTCAGCCAGATAGCACTCAACCTTTTGATGTCTATTGCGATGCTTCTGGGACTGGCCTTGGTTGTGTCCTTATGCAAAACAATCGGGTCATTGCCTATGCATCAAGAGCACTTCGAACTCATGAGCAAAACCATCCAACTCATGATCTTGAATTGGCAGCTATTATTTATGCTCTCAAGATCTGGAGACATCACCTTATGGGTGCCAAGTGTAACATCTACACTGACATTAAGAGCCTCAAGTATATCTTCACCCAAGCCGACCTAAATATGAGGCAAAGGCGTTGGTTAGAACTGATTAAAGACTATGACCTTGAGGTACACTACCATCCGGGCAAAGCCAATGTGGTTGCGGATGCACTTAGCCGCAAGGCACATTGTCACTGCTTATCCATATCAACCTTCGGTGACACTCTCTGCCATCAGATGAGAAAATTCAATCTAGAGATCATTCCTCAAGGAGTCTGAATCTGCTAATCATTGAGTCTACTCTGCAAAATAGAATCATCATGTCGCAACTACATGATGAGGGTATCAGAATTATCAAATCAAAGTTATCTCTGGGAGAAACTAAATATAAGTGTTTTCACACCGATCATCAAGGAGTCCTATGGTTCAACAATCGTATTGTTGTACCTAAAGACCATCCACTTCGTAGACAAATCCTTGATGAAGCCCATCTATCCAAATTCTCTATTCATCCTGGTAGTACCAAAATGTATCAAGATCTTTGACAGAATTTTTGGTGGACCAGAATGAAAAGAGAAATTGCTAAATATGTATCTGAATGCGATACTTGCCAGAGAGTTAAAGCTAGTCATCTCAAGGCATTTGGTACACTCCAACCATTACCCATTCCGTCATGGAAATGGGAAGACATTAGTATGGATTTTATTGTTGATCTTCCTAACACCTCCCAAAAACATGACTCCATATGGGTAATTATTGATAGACTCACAAAAACAGCTCATTTTCTTCCTGTGCATACCACTTACTCAACTAAGAGGTATGCAGAGATCTATCTGGATCAAATTGTTCGGTTGCATGGTGTTCCTAAGACTATCATCTCTTATAGAGGACCCCAGTTCATTGCGCGCTTCTGGGAACAGTTGCAAGCTGCTCTAGAAACTAAACTAATTCGAAGCTCTGCGTATCATCCCCAGACTGATGGACAAACTGAGCGAATTAATCAAATCCTTGAAGACATGCTCCGAGCTTGTATTATACATTATGGTGCAAGCTGGGACAAATGTCTTGCCTTAGCCGAATTCTCTTACAACAACAGTTATCAAGCTAGTCTTCAGATGGCTCCTTTTGAAGCGTTATACGGTCGAAGATGTCGAACTCCTTTGAGTTGGTCTGAGACTGGTGAACGCAAAATCTTCGGACCAGACCTAGTCGTTGAAGCTGAAGATAAGGTTAAGGTTATTCAATCCAATCTTAAAACCGCTCAGTCCAGACAGAAAAGCTACGCAGATAAGAGAAGAAAACCTCTGAAATTCCAAGTAGGAGATTTTGTCTATCTCCGAGTATCTCCTACCAAGGGTGTCCAGCGTTTCGGTATAAAAGGGAAGCTAGCACCCCGGTATGTCGGACCTTTTGAAATCCTTAATGTTTGTGGCCCAATGGCTTACAAAATTCGCCTTCCATCTCAATTGGCTGCCATTCACGATGTTTTCCATGTCTCTCAACTTAAAAAATGTGTAAAAGTACCCACGGAGATCGTTGAGACCTGTGCCATTGAGATTGAACCCGATCTATCGTACATCGAACAACCTATTCGAATCTTGGATACCAAGGAAAGGCTCACCAGAAGAAGAACAGTTAAGATGTATAAAATATTATGGGATCAACACACCGAAGAAGAAGCGACTTGGGAAACAGAATACTATCTTCAACGAAATTTCCCAAACTTCCTTCAAAGCCAATTCCCAAATCTAATCGTCTGATTCTATTCTGCTTCGGAATCTCGGGACGAGATTCTTTTTAGGGGGGAAGGCTGTAACATTCAGGTAATTAGAAACATAGACACTAAGTTTTAACATAATATATGCATGCTTGTTATGGTGTATGTGAGTAGTACAGATAACCAGGGGTATAATTGTAATTTATGAATTATATAAGTCCTTGAGTGTAATTGGGAAAATATAATATTAAGTGTCAAATCTAAATGACCATAGAGAAGAAAAGTATAAAAGGTAAGTTAAAACCTAAGAAAAATAGGCCTTTGTATGAAACCAGGGACCTATGTGTGATTAAGATAAAAATTGAAGGGCCATATACAAAATAGTTGAAGTGTAATAGTAATATTCAGGGTTACTTAAGGGCTAATATGTAAAAATACAAGTAATCATGACAATCCAGGAAAATTTGTAAACATATCCAAAATTTGATCAAGTTTATTTGGATAAAGACAAAGGTAATTCAAATTCTACCTTTATTCAAAAACTTAACATAAAAAGTTGTAAACTTTGAATTTCTGAATTTGAGCCCTAAAGCAATGTTGTAGATTTTGAAAAACTCTACAACTTTCATGTTGAGCACTTTCTCATTTGATCTTTATATCAGTGAGAAATTTTAGTTTACCGAGAAGTCCTTGAACTTTCTGGAAATCGCAAACAAGTCCCCCGGACCTCCTCCCCTCTCTTCTTCTTGCTCGCGCACGTGGGCCCCTGCTCTGTTCTGCTCTGCCGCCGGCAGTGCTTCCCCTCCGGCCGCCGCTGTGCAGGCTATCGCCGTCCACCTCCTGCCTCCTCTGCATCCACGCGTCATCCTCTTCCCCTCCCGGTCCTGTTCCTCTCCCCTGTTGGCCTTCCGCGCGCGCCACGACTTCCCCGAGCGTCCGCCGGCCGCCACCTCCTCGTCGCCATGGAGGGCTCACCGAAGAGCCTTAACTCCCTATCTCTCACGCGCAACAACATCACCTTGACCCCTACGTTCTGTTTCTCCAGTTCCAGTGCCAAATTCTCGAGCGCCCGACCCAAATTCCACTGCCGCCCTTTCTTCCTCCACTCCGATGACCACGGGCCACCGTGGGCAGCAGTCATAGGCCATCCATTGCCCCCGCTAGCTTCTCCGCAGGCTTTCCCGACCTCCACTCATGCTCCCTAGCCCCAGCCATCTCCCAATTTCCACCGAGGCATCCTCACCGACGGCCACCGTCCGCCGCCGCCTCCTGCTCCTCGTGGACAGCTTACTCCGAGCCTTCCCGCGCCACAACAACTCCCTAGCCAGCACCACATCATCACCCCGGAGCTCTACGACCACTTCATGAAGTCTCTCGTGCCTTACATCTTCCTCCCGACGATCGCCGGTATTCATTCTCGCCGCCGCCGCCACTGTCCTCGTCGATTACCCCTCATCCAACGCGTATACTCCCAATTGGTTGCACCTACACCTTCCCCACGACTCACTGAAGCTCATGCGCAGGTTCCCTGCCGACGTTGACTGTCGGAGCCTCACCGTTGACGGTGACCTCTCCGCCACCACCTCGGGTTCTCGTCGGGATCCCCTCTTCTGATCACCCCAGTCCACGACAAGAGGTGCACCCGAACCGTCGTGAGTTCCTGAGTCTCCTCCTCCCTCGGACCTCGCCGCCGGCGACCTGTCTCGCCGGAACACGGCCGTCCTTTCTTTGCTCTACGTCTGTCTCTAGCCCAGGGATCTCGGGTTAGAAGAAATAGAAACCCAGGGGGTTATCTGCAAAGCCCTAGACTCAAATGAATAGTGCTGGAAGGACCCCTTTATGTTATTTCTAATGCAAACTTTTAAATTCTGTATCAATTCAAGGAAAAATCATAAAAATACAAACTAAAATTTGTTAGAATTTTCTTTTTAAGATCTACAACTTTACTTAAAGGATGAAATTCAGTTTCTGAGTGTTTGATGCTTTGATTTAAATGTTAAGTTTACTTAGTTATAGGCTTAGAAAACACATAGTAATTGTTAGAAAAATGATAAAAATATGAAACCAGTTGTGTTAGTTTTCTTTTAACATGTAGAATTCAAGAAAAATAATTATCCTATTATTTAAATATAATTTTCTTAATGTACAAGTTTAATTATGAATAATGCATAATTAACCTTATAGAATTAATATCTATGCATTTTAAATGATCAAAGGTTATGAAAATGTTCTAGAGTTCTGTTCTTAAGTAATATAACCTGCCATTAAATTCTCAACCTAGGCTTAGGTGTCAAACAACAAAAATAAGTTTGGACATAGTATAACGGGTCCATAATTTAATTTTAACATAGGGTTCTTGTACATACTTAATATAGCAAATAAATAAAGATATGGTTTTCAACCCACCTCAACCTGTTACCTTATGCCACTAGTTAGATGCTTAGTGAAGTTAACCCTGCTGTTTAATGAATCTAGGTAATATAGTTAATACTCAATAAATGACTGCCCAGTGCAGGAATAAATTGCATAAGTAATAAATATATTCTACTTTCGTTGGATTGCAACTTTATTGTGAAATAACATAAAAGAATATGCATTCTTCAACTTATAGTTTTGCATATCATGTAGACTTGACTACTCTCGCCGACGGTGATTACGAAGTGGTTCTGGAACAAGGAGTAGAACCAACTGAAGACCCCGGAAACGCCGTCGGAGGTTTAACTGAGGTTCCGAACCAAAGTTCGGACAACTTTGACCCTACTGCTCCCAATCTTACGCAAGAAGGCAAGCCTCGGACATAACCCACTATTTTATTTACACTGCAATTTATATCTATTTATATATTTTTATGCATTAAGTTCTTAGGAATTGCTTGGATCCTTAGCTGCATAATTCCAGGAACCAATGTACTGAACACTAGAACTTGAGTCCGACTAGCTTTTATGCTAATAGGACCGGTAGAAGTCGAGTGATTGCCTGTCACTCGCGCGATGTAGGATTTGTAATGTTTACATTTCTGTTATCAATATAAGGATGACGGACGGGAGTTTTGTGAGGTATCATGGTTGTGATGATACCCCGTCTGTGTTGTTGAACTTGTTAAGGTCGTAGTGTGTGGTAGCGGTGGTTAAGCGTTTGAAAGTACTAGCCACCTGCCGCGAAATATGGTAAGTGGTAAGCCTAGTAACCAATCGGCCCGAGGAGTGGACATACCCCCCACCACATGTATTTGGTTCTTTTGGTTACTTGGTTCGACGTGTAGGAATACGTGTTGCTGGGCAACCAGGAGTACGGGTTTTGTAGTCGCGCTACAGACGTACGTCCTGCACTTTGAAAGTGCGTATGGTCCTGCAGTCGCTTGTGGTGGATCTGATCCACGAGTCGGAATGAAAGGCAAACGGTTGCTTCGGAATGACCCATTGGTGTTCCAAGCGTGTGAGTTAGGTTTATCCTTGCAACGTTGAATTCGATTCAGAATCGTCCATTTCTCACGATGATTGAGACTGCTTGATCCCTTTGCCACATAGAGTAACAAGAGAAATGTTATGATTGTCAAAGATCATGTTTGGTTAAAGATTTTATCATGCTTGAGTAGTTATAGGTGCTTACCTTGAATGAATAATCAACTAGAACCTGAAAGCTAAAAATTGCAATTAAGGACCTACTCTTTGTTGCTTTTCAGCTGAAAACTCTACCCAAAACCTGAAAAGCCTACATAAGTCTAGGTACATGGCTAAGTATACCATGAGTGGGTAAGTCTTGCTAAGTATTAGCATACTCAATCTTGCTTTGTAACTATCTACTTCAGGTGAATCCCCTGATGAGCCAGCTTTCATTACACCGTGGCCATATCCCCTGCCTGATGGTTGGTCCGTGGAGTGGGATCCGTCCCCGGCCAACACAGATTCCGCCGAGTGATATTGTGCTAGGGCTAGCATGGTATCCGTAATAACGATATGTACAATGTCCGTGTTTTCAAACTCCGCTGATGTGACCTAACACTTAAACTGTTTTGTAATAATGTCCCTTCTTTGGGAAACTAATGTTGCTTTTATGCACTAATGTAATATACCTGCCTATGATGTAAAATGTAATGGCTTCTATATCTCTGGACTCGCCTTCGTGCGAGGTACCTTGTTGGATCCTGCTTTTGGTGGTTTATCGGGACGATACCCAACAGGCCAAAGGATTATACCGTTTGAAGCACAAGGTAGTCCTCAAGAGAGGACTCGCATACTTGAGCCGGTGTAATTCAGATTGGTTCTGCCACAAGACTCTATGATGAAAACAGCAAGAAAGGAGGAAAGTGGATACACGAGTTGCCACATGTCGTCTGGGCGCTAAGAACTCAGCCGTCCAAAGCCACAGGACAAACACCATTCTTCCTTGTCTACGGCTCTGAAGCTATCTTACCGGCCGACATCATGTGAAAATCCCCAAGGGTTGAAATGTACAATGAAGGCGAGCTGGATGAAGCAAGGCAGCTAGAGCTTGACTCTGTCGAAGAGGCTCGTTGCACCGCTCTTATCCAGTCAGCACGATACGTGCAGGGGATCCGGCGATATCATGACCGCAACATGAGAGAACAATCGTTCAGTATAGGCGATTTGGTCATACGCCGCATCCAAGACGAGTCCGGCTTACACAAGCTCAACTCGAGATGGGAGGGACCGTTCGTCGTCAAGCATATTACAAGACCGGGGTCTTATCGACTTCAAAACCCCGAGGGCCAAGACGTCCCAAATTCTTGGCACGTTCAGAACCTGTGCAAGTTCTACCCATAAGAAGACGTGCAAGGATAGCTGTTCTCCAAGCGCCTAGATGTTTTTCTTCTGAGTCAATTTGGAGGCTATGTGCCACAATATTCGGAATGTAAATTTTATGTTAAATACAGAGGCTACGGCCATGTTCATGTTTTATATGAATCAACTTCTAGCCATGAGCTTTGACGGTCATTAAATACGGAGGCTACGGCCACGTTCATGTTTTATATGAATTGACTTCTTGCCATGAGCTTTGATGGTCGTCGCGATGACGATCGCATTTTTTCCTAATAGGTTAGGTCCATTCGATCGGATTATGTCTAACTTGTTAGATGGGCTCACATGAGGAGCTATTTCGACTACGCCCCGAGTCGTTGCACTCAGGGTAGCTTTGACTTCTTGCCGTAGGCGTGGCAGTCATGCGATGATGCTCGCGTTCTTCCTAACTGGTTAGATCCGCTCGATCGAATTACATCTAACTTTGTTAGACGGGTTCCTATGCGGAGCTACTTTGACTACTTCTGGGTTGTTGTACCCGGGGTAGTGTCTACTACTTAGCCTATGAACATGGATGTCGATCCAGAAGTCACAAGGAAAATACAAGTGGAGACATTAATGACAGATATATACAAGAAGAAGAGTACTTGTTTTTACAATATCTCAATCCTGTATTACACTTTCTACTATTTTTTCAGTTACAGGTCGGGCTTCTAGGAGGTACTCGCTAAATTGCTCTTCAGAGCAGTCTGCAGCCACCCCATGCGTGAGTACTTCTAGTCGAGCCTGCGGCCAAAAGGAATTTACAAAACTTAGCGCGTGGCTGACACATGTGATGGGGGCTTCGATGATGAAGTTGAGGACTTTTTGCGAAGCTTCGAGGAGTCGCTCCAACAGGGATCGCCCGACCGCTTTGCCGCCTTCCTGCGGATCCACCATGTCAACAAGCTATTGGGCGGCCCCCTTAAGGTCCTCCAGCTCCTTCTGTTGCTACTCCTTTTCTTCGCCAAGCCTCTTGATCTACTGAAGGCAGTCGACAAACAGTTATTCAGTGTCGACGATAACCTTCTGCAGCCTCTCCACATCATCTGTACGGCGATACAGCATATTCTTCACGTCAGTAAGCAACTCTTCTTTATGTGTTAAGATTTTCCTAAGCTCTGCGGTGAAGACAGTTTTCAGAACTCAAGACAACTTGCTAAGAGAAAGTACTCAAGGGAAGAAAGGGCTTGCCTTGATGTGCCTTTTTCTGCTCTTTGAGTTGTTCCTGGAGCTCGGAGTTGGTCTTCTCGAGGTTGCGGAGGTTGTTCTTGAGGAGCCATGTTTCTCACGTCCGCTCCAGCTTCAGCTTGTCGAGCTCTCGCTGAAGATATATGTTCTTCATCAGCTCTTCTGATATGCATTTATCCTTTGCTTGGAGTTCCTGGAGGCCACTCACAACTGCTTTCAGCTTTTTGGACTTTCGCTGTGAGAGTTTGGCCACATCCTGCATAAAGGGAAGGATTAGCACAAGCAACTTGACAAAGTATAACGGCAGAGGAGTAATCATGCCTTACCACGGTATATTGGTACATCTCCTTGGAGATCTTCTGGAAGTATCGCATGTTGCTGACCATCAGGAGTGGATCATCCACTAAATCTGTGGTGATGATGTTCTGGTATCCACTCCCGGACACCAGTAGATCTTCAAGGTTCCTTGAGGTACCCATCGCCTCTTTAGTTGGTGGTTGTGGGATACCTGCAAGTCAAGACACATTCAGTACATGATGTCTGTGGTCTAAGCAGTTAGCCATGGGAGGTCAGACACATACTTGTGCCATCTGCAGGAGTGGCATCAGTAGCCTTGACTTGTTCTTCACCACCGGCACTGGCTTCGGGTTGCTGGGGCTCGGGGGGTAGGGAGTCGGGCAGTGTCGTGTCCTCGGGGGCTGGCGCCTCGGGGGCTGGAGTAGCCGAAACATGCTCTGGCTCCGACCCCAGGATAGACGCAGTCCTAATGAAGCAAAATCAGTCATGTCTTTAAACAAGTCGAATAGAACAGAATATGTATTATGAAACAGGATCTGCACTTACAGTGAAGATTTTTTTCATGGCAGATTTCTTTAGTCTCAGAGCCCGTGGTTTTATAACCACGGTACTCGTTGCCGGTGGTGGGGTCACACCAGCCGATGGCGAGGTACCCACCACGGCAACGGTTACAACCCCTGTTGAAGTAGTCGATGGGTCCGTCCCAGCAGTTTCTGCGGCACTACCTGCTAGAACATCATCCCCAGCGAATTCAATCCTGATCACCTTTTGGCGCTTGGGGTCGGGTGGAGAAGCCGAGGGACTGCAAATCAGACAATGTAAGCATGCAACAACTTTGCTATTTGACAATTCTACAGGACAGTAACTTCATACCTGGGGGTTCAACTGCATGCGCTTTACGTTTGTGTACTACCCGACGACCCCAAGGGACCAATGGCAAAGCTTCGGTCAACTCCACGGATGGTCTGGGGGAGTTGTTCCTCTTCGCCTTCCCTTTGTTTTCCCTCTCCGCCAGGGGGCTCTCGCTCTCTATTGTTTCATCGCTGGGTAGAGCTTCGGCTGCTTGAGTTTTTTTTCACTTCAGCCGCGGTGTTGGGAAGGAGGTGGTCTGGTCCAGCGATGTTGGGTTGTGGTGGATACCTCCGGTACAACTCTGTGTGTCCCTGCAGAAGATTTTCAGTTAGCGGTAGCAGAACAGCAGAACTTGTTCCAAAAAAGTAGTCGAATACTTACCGGTTTTGGAGGATTTTGCGTAGAAAACAACTCCAGGACGTAGGGAACTGCGTTCACGTCCAGCAGCACTTGCTTGACCCAGATGAGTGCGGCGTCGTTAGTCAGCTCCTCTAGCACATCCGAGATGGATCTTCAACGCCTATGTACTCGAAGCCTAGTGTATGGCGTTGTTGGATTGGCTCAATTCGGCGTTTGAAGAAGGAAAACATCACAGACGCTCCGGTCACTCCTATTTCTTTATGGGCTGCTATGATGGCTAGCAACTCGTTGACTTGGTCCATGTCTCCTCTGGAGAGTTCGGTGTTCCACTCTGGCCTCATGATAGGGGGTTTTTCGGATTTTTCAGAAAGCTGGAGGGCATGGTTTCCGATGTAGAACCAATGGCTCTTCCATCCAAGAATATTGGAGGCGAATTTGTAGGAAAGGTACCTATTGCCGGCTTGTTGTCTAAGCTGGATGCCGGCGCCCCCTACAATGGATGGATTTTTTAAGGTGGGCTGCGGCTTTACTCGGAAAAGGAAGCGAAAAAGATCCCGGTGGGGTTCAATTCCAAGGAAAGCTTCGCAAAAATGGATGAAGATGGCAATGTGGTAAATTGAATTCGGGTTGAGGTGATGGAGCTCAAGCCCGTAGAAATAAAGAAGGCCTCAGAAGAAAGAGCAAGAGGGGAGGGCCAAACCCCATTCAGCAAAATGGTAAAATAAGACGATTTCGTCCACATTTTCCATAGGAAGAGGTTCGCGGAAAGAGGGGCGCCAGTTGACAAGACTTTTCTCCTGAAGCAAACCCTTAGAAACAAGATTCATGAGTTCGTTGTTGGAGCACTACTGTAAATCCACTCCCCAAATGGTGGCTGTGACTCCTTCCCCTTCCCATCCTTCTCGTTGGATCTCTTGGGCGCCATTTCAAGATCTGTTTGCCACGAGTAGCTCGGGGGCTGCGGAGAAAGGGGCATAGAGATTTGGCTAGTTTGGGGCTTCTCAAAGGGGATGAAGGCGAAGCGCGGATCTGATTGGGGATTCGGAAATTTCTTGGCGGATTGAAGATTGGAAGCACGGATTTTACCTGGAGTTAGCGCGGGGTTAAATAACCAGCGGCTGGATAGAGTTTTACTGTTTCGAAGTTGAAGAGTTGTTTCAGGGAATATTTGGAAGATGAGGGGTCATTTGGTGGACTGTTTAGATAAAATATTCGATTAATCATTTTTCAGGGTTAATTGTCCCGAAAAAAGGGTTTTTCGAATTCTAAATCTAACTTCCATCATCTGCACCATCACACCAATTATTTCTCATGGGAACATTTTTTCACTGTATGCCACGACCTTTGGATCCTTATTTCCAAACCTGAGAGATTTGGATTCAAGGCTCGGGGGCTACGGGATACGTGGCATCGACTACTTATTTTTCGAAATTATTCGAAAAGTAAGTAAGGAAGATTCAAGACTAATGTGACCCTCAGCCTGATTCTTCGATTCAACCTAAGGCTCGGGGGCTACTCCATATGGAGTGCGATTTTTTCAATTGCACACCATACCAAAGAAGTAATTCGGGGCTTGAGCACCTCATAGCTTCGATGCGGTAAAGAAAGTACTCGAAGAAGAACTTCAAGATGGAGCTTCAAAAGAAGTTGAAGACTACTTCAAAAAGTACTCGAGAAGCCTGCAGTACTCAGCTACGAAGAGCTCGGGGGCATGTCAGACCTGGGACTACGGGACTGTGCACATAATGTAGTTCATATAGGATTAGGAGATAGGACTTGTCCTATACTTTATCTGTGTTGTACTCTGCTCGTATGCGAGGTAGAACTAGTCGGTACAGAAGGAAACTACTTGAGTTGTACTTGAGTACGATTCCTTGGCTAGTATTGGACTAGGATTCATGTAACCCTATCCTCCCGGATATATAAGGGCAGGCAGGGACCCCCTCAAAACATAACATCAACACCCAAGACAATACAAACCACCATACAGGACGTAGGGTATTACGCACATCGCGGCCCGAACCTGTCTAAACCTTGTGTTCCTTGCACCTTCGAGTTCCTGATCTCGGCGTCTCCCAACCTAAACTTACCACCTCGGGTATACCCCTCGGTGGGCAGCCGGTAAAACACCGACAACGGCAGCCGCGCGCGCCGCATGCGGGGATCTGCGGCGGGGGCGGGTCGGACTTGACGAAAACGCCGAGGAGGACGGCAGCCGCACGTGGGGAAAGGAAGGGCGCCTCGCGTTGACACCTATTACTAATCGACAGCAGGGGATATACTTTTCCGTCAGACGGGCGAGCAGCTAACGGGGCCAGCAGGTGGTCGCTATATCATCACACGTGTGCAGCGTTGTTGTCGGTCAAAACCCGTCGGCGGACAGTGACAGGCAACACGAGGAGCCGGGAGGCTTCTAGGACGGCTGGTGGGCCCCGATCCCTCGGTCAACGGCCCAGTAATCCGGCGCGCACCCTAGCTTGAGGTTGCTAGGCGTGCCACCTGATCCTGCACCTGATCAGGAAGGTGTGATGTATCAAATTCCTGTACGCACAGACACGTGTAAAGGTCAGTCCGAGCCGTGATCGGCTCATCACTTCCTCCCCGGTATCGGCTATGGAGAGCCGATTGCATCAATATCGGATCGGATCTTTGGAACAGGCAATATATATATATATGCTTGAAAATAAATCTTGTTTCATAAATATCAATCTAATCCAATCCACGATAACTAAGCCCTCATTGCACGACCGGAATATCCTACACGTGATTGAGCCTAACGAATACGCAAAAGCATCGGAACAATCAACCTAAACAGGGATCCTAAAAATAGCCGAAAAGCCGATTCCTAGAGCAACCTCTATTCAAGCTACGACCTGATACTAAACATACTGCCGGAACTTTCAACTCGTTTGCAAGGCCTAATCATGCATATATTGAACCAAATCTCCAAATAAACAGAAACTAGCCATAACAGATCAGATCTACTGATAAAGATAAAGCAAGACGCAACCATCGTATCCGTGATCGAACACGACGATTACTAAGCACACGTGAGCAACGAACAAAGCATGATCGGGATACAAAGAGAATAACATTACTCTATGTGCGCTACGATAACTAGTGCTACTCGCCATCTACAAGGCTTCAGAACGAGCAACACATAAAATGAACGAGCAAGGGTGATGCTACCCCGATCACGCAGAGCGTGATCGGAGCCGCATGGCACTTACCCGATGAAAACCCTAGAACAGGGGAGGCGATGCGCCGAGAGTTGTTGATGAATGATTCTGTTTCTTATTTATTCATGGTACATATTTATAGTCCGCAGACTCGTCCTTCTTAACTAACCCTAACCAAACATGACACGACTCTTAACTGCCTATATCTAAATTTACACGGCCTTTCTGGCCCCAATCATCCGCACAAGGCTCGATTCACAAGCTTATTATAATTATCTTCTAGGCCCATCTTGCTCCGCGGCCCACTTCTGGCCTGTCCAGATTATGGCGATAACACATGCCCCCCTGGTTTCGGCAATGGTAATTCCAAAATCAACCATTTTAAAATCGCCTCGACCCTTCGGCTTCTGACCCGTACAGCCACACCCTTTCGACTTCCAACGGATGTGACTGCTCTGTATCACCCTCCTAGGGAACCGTCACGGTGCCAATTCACTTCACCTCTCTATTTACCTTTATAAACTTACCCCCGGCATCTTCCCCAATCATCTTTCTCTCACAGCCATTGACAATTGCGCTCCTTTCTTTCTTTTGCCATGGCTTCTTCTTCTTCTGCCTCCTCCGTCATTTCTTTTGAATCCGAATCTTCTCGAGAGCCTACTCCAGAATACGATCTGATAGCTGCTTATGAAGTCCGTGCCCCCCTGCATTGGGATGCAGAGGAATGGGACTTCCATTCCTAGTCAGAGGATGATAAATCCCTGATTGATGGTGAGGATCTCGCACTCCTCTTCGGAGCTGAGCTGGAGGAAGACGAAGATGATGCATCTTGGGAGGAAGACTTCTCCTCCTCGGAAGAAAGAGCCGATTCCTTCTCCTCCGAAGAAGATCCGATGGCAGGTAACTTCCTCTTTGGCAGGTCATCGGACGAAGCTTCCGACGACACCGAAGAAGCCGAAGATGATGACGGCTTCACCAGCAACAGCAGCGGGAGTGACGACAGCGACAACAGTAGTAGCGATGATAGTGGTGCTAACGTTGCTTCGCCGACCAAGCGCCGCAAGACCACTGGCGTGTACTGGTGGTAGGCTGTAGCACCACCATTAGGTTGTTTTAAGGAGCAGTTAGCTCCTCTTTTGTACTTGCTGCCTTGCTGTGAATAAAATCCTCTTTTGCATCAGTAAATTTCTTGCACATAACAACCTACTCAAGAGCCGATGGCAACCATCGGCCTTAGAATATACCAATCCGGATCCGAAATAACTTTCCAATTTGTTTTACCCTCTGCTGGACCTCAAATCCAAAACAGATCTCTGGAGATTCTGGGATCCAGGTTAACTCCCAAACTTCTTTTGCTCATAAACCCTAGCCGCAAAATCCTCCTCTGAACCTTGAGATGCACATTCGATCCCACGCCGTCAACCCTAGATCTATTCTCTAAGTTCTCGATTCGAGGCTCCCGATGGCGGAATCTTCAAGCACCACCGCCGCCATCTTCGGTCTGAAGGTAAACTCCGACCCCCATTAATTTAATGCAATAACCATAAAATTTACTGCGTAGTTAAATGACTTCTTCTTCGACTATCTTGTTTCCTTGGGGTTTCTTCAGGCTTCCGATATCTTCTTACCGCACCCTTCTTCCCCCAATTCTTTCTGCCTTGGACCTCGTTCTTACGAGAAGCCTATAGATCTGATTTCATCCGAAGCCAATCGAATCCCCTTCGTGAGCTAGGACATATATCTAGAGTCTTGGTCAGATAGCCTCCGCGCTTGGCAAAATCCTCCTGAGGGTTGGATAGTTTGGTATAACAGAATGGCAGACGCCTACCAGCCTCTATGGGAATCCATCGGGATAGCCGATGCTCTGTCTCTATCTCTTTCTCCTCTTGAAAAAGACGAGAACCTTCTGAAGACCATCGGCTACTTCTGGTCCGATGCCTTGAATTGTTTTCTTTTTGGGCATGGTCCGATGACACCAACGCTCCTGGATGTTATTATGATCACTACCTTAGACATCTCATCGGCTTGTCCCTCTGCTTACAGGCTTTCTGTAGTCCCCTTCAAACTATCTTCCAAAGCAGAATGTACGAACTGGAGTGCATACTTGAGCCAACACCAGAAAAGCAAGGGTCCTGTATCGGAGAAAGAGCATACGGCCTTTCTAAATTTGTGGCTTGAACACTTCCTCTTCTGTGGCCCTTCACTTGCTCCAACCAAAAATTACCTCCCTCTGGCTTATGAGCTGGCCAAGGGTAACCCTGTTGGCCTTGGTAAATTATACCTTGGGGAAATTTATAGATACCTTCATCTGATGACTTCGAGCCTTCTTTCACAGAAAAAACTCAGAACTGGTGGTCCGTGGTGGTTCATCCAGTTATGGGCTCATCTTTACTTCCAGAGCTTCATCCCCAACTTCCCTTCTCTAGTCGGCAATTCTTTCCCTGACCTAAGTGGGAGGCAGATTAGATGCACTAGCTTCGGGCAGGCTTTGTACAGTCTTCCCGGCGGGAAGCTGAACCCTCCCGACGCCTTACGTTGGTTTAGGATCTTTTACCAAGGCCTAGACAACCCAAACTTTCTCCCATATATCGATTCTGAACTCTTTGAGAACCCAGCCATGTTCCGGCTAGCCGATTTCGCCTATGACGCTGACACCAGGCGTCTGTACTCCATTATGGTTCGGCCCTGTCTTCTTCCGGTTGGCATGAGTACTTCCAATCGGATTATGAAGCCAGGGTATGAGTTTTACCAGCCGGTTGTAGCAGCCCGGCAACTTGGTCTTGGACAAGTACCACCTCATTTCCTTCTTCACTTCCTGACGTCAAATAGAGTGGATCTCCCTGATGCTGTAACCACCCAAAGGTGTTACAGTCTTTTTTCAGACCTTCCCCTATCTCTCTCTGCCGATCTTGTCTTCACTTCTTCAGCTGTTGATTTTGAGGGGTGGTGGTCGATGTGGAAAATTCACATTTTCCGAAGAGCTCTGGGTCCGATGCTGCAACAGATCCATTCTGAATACGAAATTCCCGCCAGAGAGGTATTGCCTCTTGACTAACGTTTCTCTTTTTTTTTACTTTTATTGAACCCTTTCTGATTTCATTCTTTGTTTCTGCAGCAGGAAAATGGCCCAGAGCCAATGAATGATGATGGGTCACCCTTTTGTTTCTTGCCAGTTGCCCCTGTGGTTTTTTTCGGCAAAAATGCACCTCCTCCTTCGAAGAGCATAATGCAAATCCAGCCGAGCACTGCCAAGCTGACCCCCAAGCGGAAGCGATCCTCTGAAGCTGTTGCCCCTCGAGCTCGTGCTAAGACGAGGAAAGTCCTCATCAAGAAGATCCGGAAGGACGCTGCACCATCTTCCCCTAACCCAGAAGTCCCAGTCGCTAACCAGGTTTGGATCACCTTCCCCTTTTTTTTAAATATAATCGGCTCTTTCCCCCTGCAGCCTGTCGTTGTGGATGTCTCTAGTGGGGAAGAACCCCCACACCAGCAAGGCTTAGCTTTGGAGGTGCCGGAGGATGTGGACGTGCCCATTAGAGCTCTTATCACTCTTCGTGATCCTGATGCGACAGTCCTGGAGGTCCCTCTGCATCGGTTGACGTCCCGGCTGCTTCGCCAGGTTCACAGGAGCCGGTCGTTACCGCGTCACTTGTTAGCCCCCCTCTGGAAGGACCATCCACCGCCTTAGCCACTGCCGACCTCCCTGCGCGAGAGACACATCTAGCAGAGCTGACCGCTATCTCATCGGCTGTTGCCCCTTCTTCTGGAGACGTGGCTCCTCTGGACTCTACTGTCACCGTTCAGCCTTCGGAAGGGATGCGCCCTCAGGAGCCGATTGCTTCTTCATCGGCTATCGCCACCTCTCTCTCGGGATAGGTATGCCTTATTTTTTTTAATTACTTCAGTCTTTTTCCCGCACTGCCTTGCTCACCCTCTTTTCCTCCAGAATCTGAATCTTTTGAAGCTCCTTGCGTTCGATCCTGCATCAATCGGGTCAGCTATACTAGAAGCCGATGACCCTCCCCTGGACTCGACCAGCACTGCCAATCGACTTCTCCACATGAAGAATCTTCTATCGGGTCCGATCGACGCCATGATCCAGGATTCCAGTGCAGTGAAACAAATCCTTGATGAGGTCAACTCCCAGCTCCCTGTGAGCCTTCAGGTCAAGCTTTTGCCGGCCGGGTACCTCCCTTCTTTTCGAGCAAAGGTGGCAGAGGCTCGCCATAGGATTGAGACTCGGTGCTCTCAATTGCTCCTAAGGACTATCATCGCCGAGATGTGCCAGTCGGTCAACAAGAAGAAAGCCGCACTCGACGCCAAGGTTGACACATCTGCCTCCGCCCAGCGGCTTCATCTCCTGGAGAGAGAACTAGAAGATCTCGAGGCTAAAGTCCGGGCCACCAAGCAGCGCATTTAGCAAGAGAAGGATCTTATCGCGGGCTCCAAGCAGGAGGCAGCGGTCTTGACTGCCGAACTGAAGGCGGACTTGGCCGAGCTGAGCGGCCTGAGCAAACAAGTGGTGCTGGGGGTAGACGAAGAGGACGAAGCGGTGATTGCTGAAGTTGATCGCATCCGTCTCGACGCCATTGCTGCCATCAATGATTTCCTCCAGAAAACCTGCCCAAGATGAACTCTGTATTTACGTGTCGTGACCCTGAAGTCGATGGTCATACATCGGCTATTTAGTAACCCGTGGTGTTTAATTGCTACAAAAACTTCTAAAGTCGATGGTTTTACATCGGCTATTCTAATGCCTCTCGTATGGGCCGATCATACTCATCGGCCTCCTTTTTCATTTTTTGTCTTGCCAAAATTCCATCGGCTTTGCCCGTGTCACCTTGCTTAAGCTTACTGGTTAGATCGGCTTGTTGCCTGATGGGTGCCATCGACTTCACTGCTCGTCGGCCCACATACTTGGGAAGTATTTCTTAAGATGTTGACCATTGACTGCCACTGGAAACTTGACGCCATCCAATTCTTCAAGCATGTACGCATTCCCAGGTAGGACCTGGTCAACCCTGTACGGCCCATGCCAATTTGGGGACCACTTGCCATATGCCGCGTCCTTAGTTCCCAATGGTAATACTGCTTCCCAGACCAAGTCTCCTACTTGAAATTCCTTCGGTTTGACCTTCTTATTATATGCACGGGTTACTTTAGCCTTATTCTCCTTAATCTTCTCTAGCGACCAAAGCCTGAGCTCCGTGAGGTCCTCAACATTGTCACTCATCAGAGTAGCATATTCTTCAGCTGTTAAGTCATTCTGGAATTCTACACGCCTTGACCCGGCTGTAATTTCCCACGGTAACACGGCTTCCTGCTCGTAGACCAAGTGATAAGGGAAAATTTTTGTCGCCCCATGACAAGATATACGGTATGCCCACAATGCTTCTGACAAGACCTCGTGCCAGCGTCTGGGGTATTCATCAATCTTTCTCTTAATCAACTTGATAAGGCTCTGATTGGACGCTTCGGCTTATCCATTTGCCTGAGCATAATATGGAGATGATCTGATCAGCTTGATACCCATATCAATGGCAAACTTCTTGAATTCCTCTGAAATAAAAACCGAACCCCATCTGTTGTAATGGTCTGAGGGATCCCAAACCTATGAATGACGTGTTCCTTGACGAACTAAATAACATCTCTAGATGCCACCGATTTCGTTGGAACCGCTTCTACCCATTTGGTGAAATAATCTGTGATAGTTAAAATGAACTGATGACCTTTGCTAGATGGAGGATTAATTTTGCCGATCATATCCATGCCCCAGCCTCTAAACGGCCATGGTTCAATAATGGGGTTTATCACGGACGCTGGTTCCATCTGGATCTCTCCGATCCTCTGACATGCTTGACACCCTTTATAATACTTAAAACAATCTTCCAGCATGGTGGGCCAATAGTACCCTGATCGCCTAATTAGCCACTTCATCTTATGAGCCGACTGATGAGTCCCACACGTTCCTTCGTGGACTTCATGCAGGAGCCGATTGGATTTAACCGGCCCCAGGCATTTAAGCAGCAGCCCCTCCAAGGTCCTGTAGAACATATCATCCCCTATCAGGACATACCTCATGGCTTTGTATCGTATCCTCTTGGGTGCCCCTCGAGCCGAATCCTTCAAGTAATTGAAGATATCGGCTCTCCAATCTCCCTGGTCCAGTAAGTACACCTGATGATTTGATCCATCGGTTTTGTACCCTGAAGCCAGTTGCGCCAGATCATTGGCCTCTGTATTCTGAGCTCTAGGTATCCAATAGAAATTTATATACCTGAACTGGGCTATTAGTTCCTGGCATTGCACCCACAACGGGAATAGTAGCTCACTTTCACACCTGTGTTCTTCTGTGAGTTGGGAGATTACCAATTTTGAGTCCCCGAAGACTTCTACTGCTTCGGCTCTGGCCTCCAGAAGCAATTCCATGCCTTTATGCACCGCCTCGTACTCTGCAAGGTTGTTGGTACAAGTAGTAGGTAATCTGATCGAGAAAGAATACGTTGCCCCCCGAGGCGATACCAGCAGGATGCCGATGCCACATCCGTCTCCACAAACTGATCCGTCGAAGTACATAGCCCAAGCTCATACGGAAAGCACTGCTATGTTGGTATTAACCCTCTCAGCAATGAGATCCGCTAATGCCTGCCCTTTGACTGCTTTTGCAGGTTGATATCGGATATCAAACTCTGATAATGCAAACATCCATTTTCCCAATCGGTCTTTCAACACAGGAGCCACTAGCATATGCTTTATAACATCCGATTTGCAAATGATGATTACCTCAGCCGATAATAGGACATGACGAAGTTTAGTGCATGTAAAGAATAAGCAAAGGCAGAGTTTCTCCATATCGGGGTACCTTGTTTCTGCATCCAGCATCCTTCTGCTAAGATAAAATACCACCCTCTCCTTGCCATCATATAATTGTACTACCACTGAAGCAATAGACGTGTCGCCAACTGACAAATATATGTAAAATGGCCTATCTTGTTGTGGTGGCACCAACACAGGCGGTCTCGACAAATATTCTTTAATTTCGTCGAATGCCGTTGCTGTTCTGCCCCCAGCGGAATTCTTCATTGGTTTTGATTTTCACTAATTCCATAAAGGGTTCAATCCGCCCAGATAGATTAGAAATAAACCTCCTGACGAAGTTAATCTTGCCAATAAGCTGTTGAATCTCCTTCTTGGTAGTGGGTGGTACCATAGTGCGTAGAGCTTCCTGACTTTTTAGGCCAATCTCTATTCCTCTTTCATGAACCAGAAAACCCAGAAACTGCCCGGCTGACACGCCAAAGGTGCACTTTTTTGGGTTCATCCTGAGCCCGAACTTTCTAGTTCGTTCCAGAACCTGCCGTAAATCATCCAGATGTCCCTCGACCGATGCTGACTTTACCACGACATCATCGATGTAAATTTCCACCAGATTGCTGATCAAATCATGAAAGATGTGGTTCATGGCACGCTGATATGTAGCACCAGCATTTTTCAAGCCGAAGGTCATAACCACATATTCGAACAGGCCCACCGCTCCGGGCACTCTGAATGCAGTTTTGTGTATATCTTCAGGGGCCATGAAAATTTGATTGTAACCAGCATTACCATCCATGAAACTTAAAATTTTATGGCCGGCAGCAGCATTGATTAACGTCTCTGCAATAGGCATTGGGTATTCATCCTTCGGAGTAGCCCTATTGAGATCCCTGAAATCTACGCACACCCGCCATCGGCCATCCTTCTTCTGTACGGGCACAACACTGGAGATCCATTCGGCGTACCTACAAGTCCTGATAAATCCAGCTTCTAACATCTTCTCCACTTCTTTTTTCACTTCGACCAGGACATCGGCTGTTGGAATGGTCGAAATCCACTTTTAAGAGGGAGCCGATGCTCAACTATACTCCTATCCAGCCCAGGCATCTCTGTATAATCCCAAGCGAAGCAATCGGCATACCCCTTCAGCAAAGTTATCATCAGCTCTCGTAGGGATGGATGCAATTTCTTACTTATGAACGTTGGTCGTGGCTTATCCCCAGGACCAATATCTATTTCCTCAAGTTCGTCAGCCGATGTGAAACTATATCCTAACTTCCCATCCTCCATTAGATCAATGCTGCAGATGGAAAAGGAAGATAGTAAAAAGAATTCCGGCCGATCGTTGAGATCGTTGAGATCGGCCGCTCCGCGCATCCCATTATTTTCCAAGTTTTTACAAAAAGAATAAGGCTGGCTGCCAGCGCTGGCCATCCCATAACAACTATGTAAAACACTTGACATCAAAATTTTAATTTTTTGGGGCCGATTGCAGGAATCGGCCTTCATAACTTCGCTGTAATGCCTCGTTTCATGCGGCTCCTTTATTCTGTAAGGCCGGTGGATAAGACCAGCCTTACTCCATTTTTTGTAGCCTCGATGCGATCACACCCTTCTAAGCTCATCCCTAAAATCGGCTCTTGATCTTCCGCATCCCAGATGCTCATGGCAGCATGTGAAATTTCAATCGAGTCATCTGCTTGGACCACTTCCACCTTGTCTCCATCCCACTGGATCAAACACTGATGCATTGTGGAGGGGATGCAACAGTTAGTGTGAATCCAGTCCCTGCCAAGTAAAACATTGTAGGTACTTTTGCTGTTAACGATGAAGAACGAGGTCAGGATGGTCTTGTTTCCAATGGTGAGATCTACACTGAGGACGCCCTGAGCTTTTGAAGTCTGCCCATTAAAGTAACTTAGCGTGACATTAGTCTTGATCAGGTCTCCGGTGGACCGCTCCAAACGGCGCAGAACTGAGTATGGCATGATGTTAACTGCCGCTCTCGTATCCACCAGCATCTTGTTAACGGGCTGACCGTTAATATACCCTTTAAGGTATAAAGCCTTCAGGTGCTTGTAATTCTTGGCCAGTGGCTTTTCGAATATCACCGGTCGTGGTCCCAAATCAAGCTGGGCTACCGATGGCTCCTTGCGGGTCCGAGCATGGAATTCTGCAGGAAGTACAAAAACCATATGTGTATCAGCCGATACCTTCTTATCGGCTTTTGTTGACTTGGGCCGCCATTCCTTTCTGGAAGGGCGTGACTCCTTCTCCTGCACATAATGGACTTGTTCTGTCAGATCCGGTCGCGCTTTTCTTAATGTCTCGATGTACTTGGCCTCGGCTTCTTCCAAGCTACTAGCCGCTGAACCCTGCGCTTCTCGGAACGATTAAGTCCATCAGGGCACCAACATGGACGATGATACCTATCTTCCTCTTCATCTTCCCTTCGTGGTGATCGAACCCGCTCTTGCCGGGTTGGAGCAGGTCCTAGCCGCCGGAAAACTGAGTCCCTTGCATCTGGCTTCACAGGTCCACACTCTGGGCAATCCCTGATGGTAGGCAGCCGGCTCATACCGGAATCCCAACAGTACCTGAAGAACGGGCAGTGCCAATGATCACGGGCATCTTCATGCTTCCTCAAGCGCTTTCCAGTGTGATGCTCATATTCTTCTTCCTCAGATTCCTGCTGAAGGCGCTGCTGGTACTGGTATTCATATTTCCTGAGAAGATCAGAAGAAGTTGGTCGTTGATTCCTCACATACCTTACTTGTTTTTCTGTGACATATTCTTTCCTTTCTTTTTGGGGCCGATCGCTGGGATCAGCCTCTTTGTTCTTGACCTGGCGGCGTGATGCCACCCCCGCCATGTTGATGCCAAGCGCGAAGTCCAGCTGTCGCCTTGCAGACCGGTCGTAATTTTCTACCATGTTCACACCGGGGAAAGGCTGAGTGTCAACTTTCATGGCGGTCTGGCCTAGGATCAATTGGCCCTGCTCAATAGCCGATTGGATTTGCTGATGGAGCTCCTTGCAATCACTCGTGCTGTGGGTAAAGGAGTCATGCCATTTACAATATGATCTTCCTTTCAACTCCTGCGCCGTGGGAGGTTTGTATCCTTCTGGAAGCTTCAACTGTTTCTCTTTTAATAATAAGTCGAAAATTTGTTCGACTTTACCCACATCAAAGTCAAACCCCTTTGCAGGCCCAGTTTGCTTTACCCATTTGCAAGGTACAGGATTTGCGCCGCGAGCCCATTCTGCAACTGATACTTCTAGTTCTTCTCCGGAGTCATCGGCTTCTTTTGTATCAGCTACCGCCACTTGACGCTTAAACTTTTCTTGGTACAGCTCAGGATGACGCTGCTCATGCGTCGTCAGCTTTTGGACTAGATGCGCCAAAGAGGTAAATTCCAATTGAAAAGCCAGATCTCTGATCGGCTTCAATAATCCCAATGATGCCAATTCAACTGCTTCCTTTTCTGAAATCCGTGTTGAATAACATCTGTTCTTCATCTCCCTGAAGCGTCGAACGAACTCTGCCACGGTCTCCCCACGCTTTTGTCGTACCTGCGCCAGATCGGCAATTCCTGCCTCTGCAGCTTCTGAATGATACTGAATATGGAATTGTTCTTCCAACTGCTTCCAGGTACGGATAGAGTCAGGACCTAATGACGTATACCATCCGAAGGCCAGTCCTGTGAGCGATTGCGAGAAGAACCTTACTCGCAACGGATCCGATACGGAGATCATACCCAACTGTGCCAAATATCGGCTCACACGTTCAATAGAACTAGAACCTTCTGCCCCACTGAATTTGGTGAACTCAGGGAGCCGATACTTGGGCGGTAATAGGATTAGATCATAATCACTTGGATACGGCTTAGTATAACCGATCGCTCTCCTTTTTGGTAATATGCCAAACTGATCCCTCAGAATGGCGCTGATCAGCTCCGCTGTTTGTAACCCAGGGGCCGAGTGCATACTGTCGTGACTCGGCCCGGTAGCATAAGTTGCTAGCCATGCTTGCTTGTTTGCGTCAGCTCCAGAAACCCCTCTAGCTGCTTTCTGTGCAGAATGTACCGGGTTACTGCTGTCCGGTATGTACGCACACATATAGCCATGTGGGATTTCCTTGGGTGGCTCGCTGAAGAACTGGTGATCCATAGGATCACCTCCCACTTTATAAACCACATAAGCTGGAGCACCATGTGATTCCGCAGCTGCGAGCGCATAAGGCAATGGAGGTCTGGTTTGGAACGGCAATTCTCCCTTATGACTTCCCAAGGTAGGCCCAGTTGGAGAATGCTGATGCTTCATAATTTCTTGGACCACACGCAAAGCTACACGCTCGAAAGCATTGACCAAACTTTCAGAATATCGGTGCAATGAGTGAGCCACCGCATAATTTACCTCCTGCCGCAGAGCTCTGGTATGATCTTCAGATGGGGTAGACAGATCTACTCCGTCAAGAGCACCTTCGGGTGAAAACCCTCTCCACCTGACACCGTGGTTGCGAGTCCTTTCAAAAGAGCCGATGAGATCGGCTTCAAATTGAGTCTTGATTTCATCATATCTCTGCTTATGCTCAGCAGAGAGCTCCTTGTAAGTGATTGGGTCGTCTCTTGCCATTCCGCCTTCCGCGATTGACGAAGTCAACGGCGATGATGAAGTCGATGAAGATGACGGTGACGATGATGACGAAGTCGATGAAGATGGTGGCGATGATGATGACGAAGTCGATGAAGATGGTTCCACTGGGCGTGCCAGAATGTGTTGTCGGTCAAAACCCACCGGTGGGCAGTGACAGGCAACACGAGGAGCCGGGAGGCTTCCGGGACGGCTGGTGGGCCCCGATCCCTCGGTCAGCGGCCCAGTAATCCGGCGCGCACCCTGGCTTGAGGTTGCTAGGTGTGCCACCTGATCCTGCACCTGATCAGGAAGGTGTGATGTATCAAATTCCTATACGCACAGACACGTGTAAAGGTCAGTCCGAGCCGTGATCGGCTCATCACTTCCTCCCCGATATCGGCTATGGAGAGCCGATTGCATCAATACCGGATCGGATCTTTGGAACAGGCAATATATATATATGCTTGAAAATAAATCTTGTTTCATAAATATCAATCTAATCCAATCCATGATAACTAAGCCCTCATTGCACGATCGGAACATCCTACACGTGATTGAGCCTAACGAATACGCAAAAGCATCGGATCAATCAACCTAAACAGGGATCCTAAAAACAGCCGAAAAGCCGATTCCTAGAGCAACCTCTATTCAAGCTACATCCCGATGATCGGAGCCGCATGGCACTTACCCGATGAAAACCCTAGAACAGGGAAGGCGATGCTCCGAGAGTTGTTGATGAATGATTCTATTTCTTGTTTATTCATGGTACATATTTATAGTCCGCAGACTCGTCCTTCTTAACTAACCCTAACCAAACACGACACGACTCTTAACTGCCTATATCTAAATCTACACGGCCTTTCTAGCCCCAATCATCTGCACAAGGCTCGATTCACAAGCTTATTATAATTATCTTCTAGGCCCATCTTGCTCCGCGGCCCACTTCTGGCCCGTTCAGATTATGGCGATAACAAGCGTAGATAACAATGTTTGTGAATAAAATAAAATATTTTAAAATAAGATAAAAATATTTTGAAACATTGCTATATCCAACTTTTTATTTTATTGTGGAATATTTTATTTTATTTTATTCTGTAATATTATTATCTCAAACGGACATGTACGATGATACGACGACCAGTACTACTTGCATGAATAGACATGAATAGACATCCGGCAGCCGACGGCCTCCAATTCTTCGCGCAGGACGACGCGGGTTTTGCGGGTGGGATCGGGACGTGCGAACGCTGGATGGCTTAGTGGCTGTTTGGATCCACCCCCAAATAGCAAAAGGGCAAATGGTAAAATTTTTGCTCCTGTCACATCAGATGTTTGGACGCTAATTAGAAATATTAAATATAGTTTAATTAAAAAACTAATTACATAGATGAGGACTAAATGACGAGACGAATCTATTAAACCTAATTAATCCATAATTAGCAAAATTACGGTAGTATTTTCCCTTTTGCACTTTGGGGTGTTTGGATCCAAAAGTGCAAAAAAAAGTGCAAAAGAGTAAAAGTTTTGCACTTTCTCTTTCTCTTTCCCATTCATCCGAACAGGCCCTTAGAAACGCGGTTTGGCTGGCTAACACCACGTATCAGCGAGCGGCGGGAAAAAAATACGGAGGCCGATCGGTCACACGATTAGAAACGCGGTTTGGCAGGTTAACGGCGGGGATTAGCGAGCGGCGGGACGAAAAAATACGGAGGCCGATCGGTCGCACAACCAACCGGTCACCAAATCACGCTTTTTAGTAGTGAGAGATGAGAGACTACTAGTCCACTTTTCTACTGGGTACTACAATCCCACTAAATCACCAATTAGGCAATCACTATTACCAAATTATGGAAATAGAATAACAGAAATAGAAATGCAGGAGCACATACATGGCAAGATTCCTTTGTTGTTTTCGTCCTTCAGCGGTGTCCACCTTGCCCCCTCCATTATCGTAGCTGAGCACCCAAGTGGCCGGTGCAACTGTGCAGGTGCCGAATGCATTTCTGTTCCTGTTATTCAAGGTTTAGGGTGGGACGGTGGGCGCCGACCAGCCTACGAAGGCTAATCATGTTCGCAACTCGCGCTTGCAGCTGGGGCTGGCATTCGGTGACTACTTAGGCCTGGATGAGGCGCTTAGGGCACCCACAGTGAAGCCAGGGTTTGAAACGTCCTGTCGCTGCCACGTCTCCATCGATGCCTGAACTCGTTTACGGTTGCAATGTGAGCACCGAAGCCTCGAACAAGCGTGGGGCCGTATTTTTTAATATAATACCTAGTATTCAACCTGCTGGGCTCGGCGTGCGCCCAGCGTGGCCATGGTAGCAGAAATCTTCCGGTTCGTGCGATGCCTATCGTTCGGCTCGTGGCGTCCGGCGAAGACCGGTTGGAATTTTACGACGGTGCGGCGCGGAGTGACTGCTGTCCTTTTTTGAACGTCTTGGCCTGACGCGTAATTTTGCATGTCGATGCGGTGGCACATCCGTGTCGCTTCCCCGGTCCTTGGTCCGTTTCGATAAGTCCTGCGCTCGCGTATTTACTGCTCTCCTTTAACTTTGCTTTGCCTTCGAGTGTAAGTTTTACCTTCGCCTGTTGTTTCGTTCGTCCTTCCCGCTGTTGCCATTGCCTTTGAGGTTTGGTGCTCTTCTTGTTCTTTTTGTCGCTGTTGTGCTGCGTACGTGCGCCTAGTCCTGTTTCCGGCTGTTGCTTATGTTTTTCTTTTTTGTTTCTTTGCGTTCTTGTTCCTTTCTTTGCATGTCGATGTTTCCTATTCCTTTGTTAGCTTGTCGCTGCTTCTTTCAGTTCGCCGTCCTTTGGCTTTTGCTGACGACCTACAACTTTTTTCTCCTTCCTCTCTTGGCAGCGACTGCTATGCAAACACAGCATAAATGCAATCATGCAATCATCTAATCACCGCCATCAGATCTCAATCCAACGTTATTAGGCTGTTTTGCAGATGAACCCTCCCACCATCCGGACTGATCTGCAAACCGTATTGGCCCAGAGCCGACCGGGGGCCTTCACGAGCCGAGCCGATCCCATCGATTCGATCCGAACTAGCAGCAGCGATCCCTCCGTTCGCAGGCCGCCGCTCCCTCCGTTCGATGCGAGGGCGCCCAGGCCGCCGCCGCTCCAGGGCCTGAAGCCGCATCCCTCCGCTCGCAGGCCGCCGCTCCCGAAGCTAGCGCCATCCATCTACGCGTTCGATCTTCGTTGCTCCGCAGTCCGCTCGACCGCTGGCCGCTTCACATCTCCGCAAAAAGCTTGGACTGCGCCAGCGCTAGATCGAACGTACTGAAGGAGTGAGGAGCCAGCGTGACCTGCATCTGCTCTGCGGCATTGCTCAGCTCGCTCTTCACCGGCGCAACCTGCACAATAGTTACAAACAGGCTTTGGATTCAGATGGGCCATAGGACAGCCGAAAACAGAGCGCAAACATGCATCGAGACATATGGTCATTTTCAGACAAAAGCAAGCGAAAGCAAGGGGCAAAAATTACCTTGTTTTGGTTACTGAAAGAATTTTCATCCATAACATTCCCGGATGTGAGAACAGTGGTGGTTGATCCCAGAGCATTAACACTAGCCTGAAGTCCAGTTGTGGAGATTGTGAGGCTAACAGCATCCGACCCAAAGTTTACAACCTGGACAAAAGCTTGAGATCACGTGTTTGTAATCCTACTCTTAGGAAGCTATTCTCTGAATCTTGCCACGTAATTGCAGATGCTGCCAGAGAACCAGAGTAGCTGGAACTGATTGTGATTGGATGAAGCATAGCACCAGAGTAGCTGGAACTATCAAAATACTCTGAATTAACTATCAAAGTGAATCATGAAGGCAATGTGACAGCCATGAAGGCAATGTGCAAGCACCAGATGTCTATTTGAAAAGAAAATAATTGAAAGTATATATTAGTCCACTACTCTTGAAAAGAAAATTACAATGTTTTAAGAACTCATGGTGGGGCTGCATCTTTATTTGGGCAATTGCGCCTATCGTGTCCAACACCTTTGCATGATGTGCATTTACGCGGACCTGAACTTTGAGTCCTTTTGTGTTTATCAGCATGGCCTACTATTCTCTTACACCTCCCCTTCGAAGGAATGTCACTGGGTGGATGTACTTGTACATTTTCCGGAATGGACATCCCAATAAAACTTTCTTGTTCCTCCTGTCTTGCACGAGATGTAGGCTCAAATAATAAGGAGAGCCTCTCCAAATTCTGTATAAGAATATCCAGACCTTCCTCAGAAGTCTTGGCCATTTGAAAAATATCTTCAAATTTGTTATGGGCAGCTGCCATCTTTCTTCTCGTACTATCTTCCATGGACGTAATGGACTTTTCAATTAATAAATTTCCTTCACTATCAAATGCTGCTTCTCTGAAAGTTAGTTCATGTGAGGATGTTAGTTTATAAGAAATGTTTGTGACGCTACAAAAGTACATGATTTATATTAGTAGAAGGTACCTTTTGCAATTTTTGGTCCATCTCTTGGTGATGTAGTGCATGGGTAGTTCACTTATCCTTGCAGATCTTAGCATCCGTATAATATGGCGACATGGTATTCCTATGGATTCGAATAACATGCATGAACACTTATGTACCTGATCGGCATTAACGAAAATCACCTCTCTTGGTCTGTTGGAGTTGTCGACCACTCTAATAATTGTTCTATCCTCCATTTCAGTTGTGGTCTGTACATCACAGTGCTCTCTTGCTGCTAGCAACTCATCCTGAAATCTTCTAAAAACCTCATGTGTGAAAACGGCACCGCCATGTCTCTCTAATTCCCACGATGTCAAAAGCTTTGGGTTGGTATGCATAGAAGTGTTATCATCAATCAATTCATCCTGCCTCTGACATTTTAATGCTGTATCAAACCTTATCCAAAATTCTACAAGTGCAAGCTTGCGACCAATAAAGCGACTGAAAAACGAATTAGCACTTTCTGATCTAGAGGTTGTTCGGAGTATACCTCCAAGCCATATTTCTCTGAAGTATGCAGGTGTGATAACCAGGTAGTTAGACAACTAGATACTAAGTTTGGGTGTAAGATATGTAAGCAGGATATAGTGTATACAAGTTGTACAAAGCAATAAGGGTATATTTGTAAATTATAAGTTTTATAAATTATCATGTGCAAGTGTGTGAAAATGTTCTTAAATGTCAAATTTCAGATGGCTATAGAAAAGAAAAGAGCAAAGGTTAAATAAACACAAAGGGAAATAGACTTTATATGAAACTAAGGACCTTTGTATAATTAATACAAACATATAAGGACTTACATGTGAAATGGTAAAAAGATAAAAGTAAAACTTAGTTTTACCTAAGGACTAAAGTGTAAAAAGAACTAGTAATGATGACTGCAGGAAAACTTGCAAAAAGACCCTAAGCATTAAAGTATTAGGATTGAATTACAAAACAAAGTTTATAATTTGAATGGCGCTCTAAAGTTTAAAATAAAACTACAGTCTTTGAGATTTTGAACTTGAACCTTAAAGCAGTTTTGTAGGAATTGAAATTCTCTACAACTTTGCTTTAGACACCTTTCTCATTAGACTTTTCTATCAATGGGAAATCTTAGTTTACAGAGGGGTCCCTGGAATTTTTGGAATTCACAAACTAGTCCTCCTGACATCTCTCTGCTTCTTCCTCCTCTGACCAGCGCTGCTTCACCTCTGCTCCGCTCCTGCCACCACCGCTCGCCGGCGATACCGCGCCCCAAGCGCCACCTCCTGCTGCATTTCTCTCCCACGCGTCGCCCTCTACCTCTTCCACCTTGGCTCCTCTTTTCCCCTGGCCTCTTCCGCGTCTGCCACGCGCACACCGTCACCGTGCGGCCGCCACCGAGCTGCCGCCGTGGCGAGCTCCAACCCGAGTGCCAGCTCCTATGTTTGCGAGCGCATCAGCACCACTGGGATCTCCTCGACCTATTCTAACCATCCATACGCTAGCTCCTCGTCTCTAGCCCCCGGAACGCCGTAGCCATCGCCGCCCGAACGCCGGCGAGCACGAGCTCACCGTCGTCCCACTCCTCTGCAACTGCTCCGCTTGCACCCACCTCGCCGTTAGCTCCACCGCATCCTCGCGCAGCTGTTCGACCAACCAATTTCCCCACTCAACCACCGTAGCGCCGACGCGCTGTTCTTCCCTTAGCGCCGCCTCGGCACCGCCGTGGGCAGTCCACACCAAGCCGTTTCAAGCCACCCCTGTGCTCTAGCCTGCACCACATCACCCCCACGACGCCCCCCGACCGATCCATTGGGTGTCTAAGGCCTCACCTTGGCTTCCCGACAAGCTCCCCGAGCTTTACTGTCGCCGCCGTGGCGGTTCACCGTGGGACTTCCTCTTCCGGCCTTTCCCAGCTCCAGCTGACCTTGACCTGAGCTCCAGCACACCCTCAGGCAACTCCCCGACCTCTCCACCGTTGTCCAAAGGCACTGAAGCACTGCCCCACCGAACCACCTCGCCGCCGGCCGCAGGACTTCGTCGCGCCGCCGCTTCGAGCCGTCTCCCTCCAATTCCCGGCTCAAGCAGGTGCGCAAGAGTATCTAGATGCTTCTCCAACCCTCGGTTCCCATCCCTAGAGCTCGCCGTCGCCGGAATAGGCCGGTCAACGTCGGGTTGTTACCTTGACCGAGGGGGGGATTGGGGGAAGGACTGCGGGTTAAAAGAAACGAAAGTTTGGGGGGTTTTGTGCTAATTCTAGGGACTGTTTTGTAAACCTTCTTTGAGCTCTCTGCTGTGAACTTTGAAAATGCATAGAAAACAGTAGAAAAATCAGAAAAATACGAAATTGATTGGGTTAGAAACCTTATGATAAGCTCTGCAACTTTTATTTTATCACCATGCCATGAAAGTACATGGTTTGTTCTGTATTTTAAATACTAGTAAAAGCATGCATTAATTAACTCTTGTGATCCATAGTCTTATTGCTGTTAGTTTTTGGGGCATGTGTTGTAGGTAATGTAAATAGCTCTGTGTAAACTCTTGAGGCCTAGATCAGCTTTCTAGCTAAGGTATTTAGTTACTTTTGTTATAAGTTAACAAAAACTTGGCAATTTAATTTTAGAAGTATCTATGCATATTTAGGGATGAAATTTTTACTATAGTCTAGTCTTTATGAGTGTAATATAACATAAAAATTTGAGAAACAGAAACCTAATATAATTTGAGTTATAAATTCAAACTTAAATTTCAAGATAAATCATAAATAATAATTAGAATGCATGAAAATTTATGAAACCTTTTTGGTATGCTAGACTTAAGTAGTTTATGATGTCTTTAAGTTTTAAACCCTAATTTTAATATAAAACTCTAGTTATAATTACACTTTGAAATTTCACATTTTGATCTTGTTTAAAATTAAGTAAATTGTTATTTATTGTATAAAATATCTAGAGTAATGTTATTTCAATTAAACCCACTTAGGGTAATTTCCATAAGTATTACTTTAATTTTACTAATTTATAATTTGCCTAAGATTAATTCAAGGTTAACCATAATTAGATAATAACCTAAAGTTAATTACAGTATTTAGCTAATAAATGGGAATTGCTAAGAGTGTGTAGTGTTACTTAAGGTAATTAGATACACTACCCAATATAGATAAATTGGATGTTCAGGGTAACCCACCCCGGTTGCCTAACGAGACTAGTTAGTTTAATTAGTACTCGATAAATGACTGCCCAGTACGGGGTAGTTAGATTATCGTCGTAATGTAATTTTTCTTATGTTGGATTGCAACTTTATCGTGAACTGAACTACAAATGTATGCATCCATTAAACTTCATTGTGCATAACATGTAGAATCGACCACTCTCGCTGACGGGGACTATCAGCTAATTCCGGAACAAGAAGGAGGGTATTCTGAAGACCCCGGAAATCTCGTCGCGGATTTCTCTGAAGCCCCGAACCAAGGTTCGGAAGAAAATATTTTGACTAACCCCAACCCTGCTAGCGAAGGCAAGCCCCGGACATAACCCCTACTTTACTACACTGCAACCTATATTATGTACATATATTTGTATGCATTAAGTTCTTAGGAGTTGTTTGGAAAACTTAGTTGCATTATTCTAGGAACCAATGTAATGAACACTAGAATTGGAGTCCGACTAGTTGCTCTGCTTATAGGACCAGTAGAAGTCGAGTGATTTCCTGTCACTCGCGCGATATAGGAAATTGTAATGTTTACATTCCTGCTATCACTATAAGGATACCGGACGGGAGTTTTATGAGGTATCATGGTTGAGATGATACCCCGTCTGTGTTGTGGAATTTGATAAGGTCGCAGTGTGTGGTAGCGGTGGTTAAGCGTTTGAAAGTACTAGCCACATGCCGTGAAATATGGTAAGCGGTAAGCCTAGTAACCGATCGGCCCGAGGAGTGGACATACCCCCCACCACATGTATTTTCTTCTTTTGGTTACTCTGTTCGACGTGTAGGCATACGTGTTGCTGGGCAACCAGGAGTACGGGTTTTGTAGTCGCGCTACAGACGTACGTCCTGCACTTTGGATGTGCGTATGACCTGCAGTCGCTTGTGGTGGATCTGATCCACGAGTCGGAATAAAAGGTAAACGGTTGCTTCGGAACAACCCTGTGGTGTTCCAAGCGTGTGTGTTAGGTTTACCTTGCAAGGGTTGAATCTCGATTCAGAATCGTCCGCCTCTCACGATGTATGAGACTGCTTATTCCCTTTACCACATAGAGTAACAAGTGTAACTTTATGATTATCAAAGATGGTGCTTGATTAAAGATTTCACCATGCTTGATTAGTTATAGGTGCTTACCTAGAATGGTTAATCAACTAGAACCTGAAAGCTAAAAGTTGGAAATAAGGATCTACTCTTTGTTGCTTTTCAGCTGAAAACTCTACCTAAAGCTAAAAGCCTTCATGAGTTTAGTTATGGGCTAAGGTATACCCAATTCCGGGTAAGTCTTGCTGAGTATTAGTATACTCAGCCTTGCTTTCATTTATTTACTTCAGGTAATCCTTCTGAGGAACCCGCGTTCATTACACCGTGGCCTTACCCTTTGCCTGATGGTTGGTCCGTGGAATGGGATCCGTCCCCGGCCAACACAGACTCCGCCGAGTGATATTATGCCAGGGCTAGCATAATATCTGTAATGACGTCGTGTATATTAACTACGCTTTTCAAACTCCGCTGTTTTAACCAGAAACTTAAACTTGTGTTGTAATAAACTCTCCTCAGTGAGAACAAATGTTATTCTGTATATTTTTGTAATATAACTGCCTGTGGTGTAAATTATTTTGGCATTGTATCTCTGGACTCACCTTCGTGTGAGGTACCTTGTTGGATCCTGCGTTCGGTGGTTCATCGGGACGTTACCCGACAGACCAATAGTCTTATACCGTTTGAAGTGCGAGGTAGCCCTTTCATTGAGGACTCGCGTACTTGAGCCGGTATAATTCAGGTTGGTTCTGCCACAGCAGGTATCCATGATTTGCGGATTTTATACCTTCCAACTAACCATTCATTGTTCTCAAAGTGATACTTTGCAATCCATGCTTGCCATCTGCTCTCAAACTCTTCTATAGTTTCTGAACCCCATACACATAAGTTGATCATCTTCCTAAACTCATCATCTTTCAGAAGGTTGGCATCAATTTTCTCAGGCAACTTTTTCATAATGTGCCACATGCACAACCTGTGTATAGTGTCAGGAAGAACGATGGCAATGGCAGCCTTGATGCTAGCATCCTCATCTGTTACAATAAATGATGGAGCCTTCTCTCCCATAGCTCGAAGAAAGGTGTTAAACAACCATACATAGCTCTCAATCTTCTCATCAGCTAAGAAGGCAGCCCCAAAGAAAATGGAACGCATATGATGATTGACCCCAGTAAAAGGAGCGAATTTCATGTCATACTGGTTTGTGCTGTAGGTAGTATCAAAAGACAACACATCACCAAAATGGACATAATTCTTCCTACTAGTTGTATCAGCCCAAAACACTCGAAACAACCGACCATCCTTTACCTCATATTCAAAGAAGAAATTGTGGTCCAACTTGTTAAGTGTATGTAAATTCTCAATAAACATATGAGCATCTGCGTCCTTTATTTTATGTCTGAAATCACTGTAGTAGTTCTGCAAATCCTTTTTTGTGCATCCAACATACTCAAAACCCCCTGCACCAATCTGAAGTAACCTGAATGCTTGTGATGTTCCTATGCTAGCCTTGTGACAATTGAAAAGAGTAGTTTTTGCCTTCTCATTGACAGAACGGTTGGATCGAAGGAGATGACGTTTGCTAGGTGTCACAAAGGCATGGTTATGTTCCTCGTATAGTGCTGCAATGACATACTTACCTTCAAGAGTGCGTTTAACATAAATATAAGCTGGACATCCACATCTCGACTCCCTACTTCTGCGACCCTTTGATGATGAACCACTAGCGCCTTCTTCTTTTTCTCTTTTATACCCTTCTCTTGCACACAAGAACCGCTTCCAGATAACCACTCCATTAGCATCTAATTTCTGTTGACCTATACGAACAGAGAAAGCAAGACTATATGCATATTCCATGTAAAATTTATGAGCCGCTTCCATGTCATCAAACAACATCCCTTTCTGAAAAATGCAGCATATTAGCCTTTAAGCATTTGAACAAATTTGTAATGAATGATTTTCTGGATACAAATATGTCACCTCAAGAACATGTTTTTTCTTCGTTGGTGTTCTAAATGCATCATTCATTTTGACAGTAGTCTCGTTATCTAATGAAAGACACGACGTCAAATTAGATCAGCTTATACACATATACGCATATGTAAAAAACTTGTTCATCCAAGCCAACAATTACCTTCACACAAGAAGTTCTCTTCGCGAACAGGCGATGATTCACTGTTAAAATCAGCATTCACGAGTCCCAGTGCATCTACCTCTTCTATGGAGATCACGTTGTGATGCATGGAAAGAGACACGTCAACATGGTTGACCTCCTGAATGTTCGTCTGTTCAACAACGACGGCGGCGACCTCCTGACCTCGTTGATCATCGAGTTCCATGGGATCATCGAGAGCCATCTTCCTTGTAAAACCAAGTTAACACGCACATACGACGGCCATTAATAAAAAAAATCAGTTCAAGCCATCCCACACGTGACTTCTCGCAGCGAAATAAGAACGCCAATAACGAGGACGCGGTGTGCGTGCGTACCTCTGTACGTGGGCGTGAAAGGAGACGACGTTGAACGGCGTTGAACCAGGCCAGCTACGAACCCAAGGGCGGCCAGCGGTCGAGCGGCGGACTGCCTTGGAGCGCCTGTTTGTAACTATTGTGCAGGTTGCTTTGAAGCTCGAGCTGAGCAATGCCGCACAGCAGATGCAAGTCACGCTAGCTCCTCACTCCTTCGGTACGTTGGATCTCGCAGGGGACGGAAGGAAATTTGACCTGCCGCCTTTCTTCTTGGGCGCAAATTCAGAGGAACTTTCAACGAGGAACACAACAAGTCCACGAGTCACGCGTACACGGAACCCGCCGGGAATTAATGCGGCCGCCGGGAATTAAGTCGGAGGGGGAGGAGGAGAGGGCCTGACGTGGTGCCGCGGCTTGGCTTGCAACATCGGTGTCGCTGCCTTGGAGCAACGAAGATCGAACGCGCAGATGGATGGCGCTAGCTTCGGGAGCGGCGGCTTGCGGACGTCGGGAGCGGCGGCCTGCGAGCGGAGGGATGCGGCTTTAGGCCCTGGAGCGGCGGCGGCCTGGGCGGCGGCCTGGGCGCCCTCGCATCGAACGGAGGGAGCGGCGGCCTGCGAACGGAGGGATCGCTACTGCTAGTTCGGATCGGATCGATGGGATCGGCTCGGATCGTGAAGGCCCCCGATTGGCTCTGGGCCAATACGGTTTGCAGATCAGTCCGGATGGTGGAAGGGTTCATCTGCAAAACAGCCTAATGACGTTGGATTGAGATCTGATGGCGGTGATTAGATGATTGCATGATTGCATTTATGCTGTGTTTGCATAGCAGTCGCTGCCTCCTCTCTTATGTCTTAGTACTGAGGGTCATGGATTCTCTTGATCTGCTCGCGCGACCATCGGCTCTCTGTTTCTCTTCATTTTTGCTTTTGCGGTCCTTTTCTATTTTTTTTTATGTGATAGCTTCCCTTAAATTGTTGCTGGTCAGTTCGTCTTCCTTCATTTGTACCATTCATTCCCAACGCTTCACTCCATTGTTTTATGGCCAGGTTGTGGATGAGTTCTAGGAAATTTTACTGATCTTTCTTTTGCATGTTCTGACCTGCTTTGCGCAGCTGTCACTTCATATACCACGTGGGGTTCAATAAAGTTAGATCTGTTCATTCCAAATACCTTGTACCTCTATAGTCATTATATGGTAGAAACAACATTTGCAGATTTACTTAAGCGTATCAATATTTGCTCAACTCTTACAGTCTACGACCGAGAACTCTGGGAATGGAAACATAAATGCTAAGAAGGTAACTACAAACAATACTACATATCTTCTTCAGATTTATTGCCCCCTAAAAGAATTCTTATTTTCATATGCACAAGCACATGTCATATCAAAAGCAAAGAAAGAAAGAAAGATGAATAAGAAAAGCGAAGGCGAAGCCTAATCTCCCTTTCCCTTGCAACAAGCAACCCCTTCTATCCTACGCTATTATGTAGATAACTCATTTCGCAGCAAGCAAACCTTAGTATATGACAAAGCAGTCTCTACATAATAATTATACACCAACTACTGCTTGTTTGAGCGAACGTGCATGTTATACTGTTATCATTCCCAGAACAATTCTACTGCGATCGCCTAATACACATATTATCTACCCGCGCGCATGGGCGCGCGAATCACTAGTATGACAATGAGCATTGATGGCTTGGGTTGTTACTGGAATTGGCAAACATCGATGCCTGATCTTTCCTCGGTGCTTGCTTTTTGAAACAGAGCATCGGTAGCTGCAGTGGGAAACTGGATGCTTCAAACAAGAGAAAAATGAAGTATCGTTTTTATACCACACTGTAGGTGCTCTTAAGTATTGGGGTTAAGGTAGTCGGTTGATCGTATAGATAGAGGTTGGGATGGGTTGTGAGGGATCTTAAAGCATTACTCATCCCAAAAATTTGATATTTCGATGGTGATTGGATGTGTTTCAGCATATTACCAAATCTATTCCATAATATCTAAAAGTTTTTAATAATCATCAAAATACACCTCCATCCACCCTAAATGATCCATCTATCCTATTCTTGGTGATTGAATTTTGATAGCAACAACCATTACTAAAATATAAAAGTAGTTATTGGTAATGGAGAGAGAGTGTGGTAGTTATCGGTACGGAGAGAGAGTAAGATATAAGTAATCTAACAGAGATGTTTGGACGTCTTGGCTTGAGAGGTTTGTTTGGTTCCATAGATTAAATTTTAGTTTAAATTTTAGTCCGTTACACCAAATATTTGGTTACTAGGAGTATTAAATACAAACTAATTATAAAACTAATTGCATAGATGAACACTAATTTGTGAGATAAATCTATTAAGTCTAATTAATCCATGATTTGATAATACGGTGTTACAGTAAACATGTGCTAATGATGGATTAATTAGGTTTAATAAATTCATCTCGTGAACTAGTCTTCATCTATGCAATTAATTTTGTAATTATCTTATGTTTAGTTCTTCTTATTAACATTTGAAGATTTGACATGATTTTTTAATCCCTGTGCCAAACACCCCTGCATGACTACCCAAATTAATCCCAAATTTAGAAATTAGAGGTGCAAATTGGTGATCTTAGGTGCATCTCTAACCTTTTTTATTCAATTATTTATGCTACTTTTCAAAATAGAATCTTATTTTAAAGAATAAAGAAGGTTGGAGGTGCATCTAAGGGTCATCAATTTATACCTTATTGGTAATTGGTAACCTCTTATCTGAGATATCGATTGGTTAAGGTTCGGGATTGGGGTTTTCTGCTAATTCGGTCCAGGTGATTTCCACTTGGTTCCAAACAAATCCAAGGGGAAGAAAAATCCACAAAAAAAATATCCTAATCCCCGTTGCGAGACGTTTCGAAATTCAGGAACAACTCGACCACTCGCTGCCCCGCCTCTGTACTCTCCTGTTCCGCCGACCTCAATCAACATCCTCCTCGTCGCCGCCGTCTCCGGTCCACCGCGCTGTCCCGTCAGCCATGGAGGAGTACCTGGAGAACATGAGGTCTCTCCGCTCCTATATGAACGGTGCGCACGCTTCCATATCTCAACCCAAATTACCCATTCCCTCCCGCTGATCGTTCCGCCGCCGCCGCTGGATGATTGCGTAATGGGCTGCAGATCTGGAGGACGCCGCCGCGAAGCGGTCCGCGGAAGAGCAGCAGCAGCGCACAGCCATCGAAGCCCACGACGCTGACATTGCGCTAGGTACGGACAAGTGTTGCTTTCCTCAGCTCGCGACCCACGCTAACTTCGCCTAAGTGTTGGTTTTGCCGTGGGGGGTTTTTGGCAGTGAGGGCGCAGGCAAAGCAGGCGAGCGAGGTGGCCGGGAAGCTGGCCGCAGCAAGGGCGCAGGTACGCGTGGATATGGCCGAGAAGCAGAGCAGGATCGCCACGCTAGATGTCGAGTGCGCCACGCTGAAGCAGGTGAGGGCGAGAAATTGTTCAATCAATAGCTGCCAAGTTTGATATGCTGGAATATGTGCATATAGTCGTAGTGTATTGTGCAGCATTGCTTAGTTCTTATTGATTAAAGTGATGGTTGGTGGAAATGGTATGGAAGGGTATATACTATTGAGGGAATAGTGAGGATTTGGTGGAGGAAAGAAAAGGGACTAGTCAATTGTTAGGCCAAAAAGGCTGGGACTAGTCACTTGGACTAATAAATTTTGCTGGAGGCCAGTAGTTAATATAGTTGATGATTTGTGCAGGTTAAACTTTTTGAGACTTGTTCAGGACGTTCGTTCCTTTCCCGAGTTAGGATATGATTATCATCCTTTTCATTTTCTGTTGTATTGCCTTTTTACTTGAGTTTCATACACTGATATTGCAATTCCTGTTATTTGGGATTCCAAACCATGCGTTTTCTAACCAACAGGGTAGCAGGCTATTAGGCACTAACAATAGACAGGAGATGCTCACTTTCTAACCACTTTAATGCAAGAAATTGATAGGAATTTTGATGGAAGTCCATAGGCAGCAGTTCAGTGGTATACCCATATGGATCATTTCTGCATTCCGGATGGGTCCTAAGAAAGTCGTAGTTTATTGGGCATGATATACCAATTTTCTCTATGGGTAAATCATCTGAAATGAGAACCTGCAGTTTGACATAGTCAAGTGCATAAGTTAATATAAATACCTTAATGACATGATTGTTTACATTATTTCTAATTCTTACGTGAGGTAAGATTCTTTTTTACTTATAAAATGGCATACTTATTTGTACATGGCTTATGAAAACATGAATCAGCTATTGGACGGAATAATAAAAGAAATATTTAATTTTCTGAAAACTGTGAACACTTTCTTCGTTGTTAAATGTTAATATATGACAGTGATGGAGAATATGAAGGATCCATATGCTCATGTAGAAAATTCTTGCTTGTACATGATATCACAATGAATGTAAGTGTCAGAGCAATAAGCCGTTGTAAGATTAGAAGAAAATTCTAGACCTCTATTTACTTTTATCCTATAACTATGTGAGTACATCTAGAATTCTCAGGGCAATCTTTTCTTGTTTTAATAAAAATAGGATTTTAAACATGGATATCAACCTGTATAGACTACATACATCATATTGAAATAGTGGGTAGTTTTTTTCTTTTTCTAATCAATTTGGATGAAGATTTCACACTTTCAAGGGGTTTCTTCTACTTCTTTCTTGTACAATGGGCCATATTACTACCCAGACTTTTAAGTGCTGGCACTGTGCTGCTTATTGTAACCTAATATAGATTTTCTCACTGATTTTGAGTTAACAAAAATGCATATCCAATAAGTGAGATTATGCTGCTTGATTTACCTTCTCTGAAACAAGTATTTATTTCATAACACCAAGTTTTTGTTTCATCTTCACTAAATAGAAATTCTACGTAGTCCTTTTGTTAAGAGACATAAAGGAGTTCTTTAAAGAGACATGTTAATCGATACTTTTCTCGAACATATTTTTTTATAGGATTGAAGTTTTAATGCCTTACCTTGTCTATCTTTTTTTAATCATTTATCAATATCTGACTGTGGCTCGTGTTATCCTGAAATTAATTATAGGTATGTGTTTCAGCCATGACTGTACGCTAGAGCTTTCGTATGAATTTTATTGAATGAACACTCAAAACCACATCAAATATTAGGTTTAATGTATATTCAAATTTCTAACCTTATTTCCACGCTTTATGCCTTGAAGACCTTGGAGCTCCTCCATCAGGAAATTGCGAGTACATCTGCCAATCTCAATGAGAAAAGGTACGCCTCTGTATCCTATCAAAAGCACATACTTTAAGTTCTGAGATGTAACATGCGCTAACTATTTGTTTTCGCATTGACAGACTGTTCTACAGAAAGACAACAGAAACCATGATTGTCAAACTACAGGAGCAACAGGTATATTTTTATTTATTTGTATTTTAATCTTTTATGCCAATATTGTTTATCTCACAAGGAAGATGGTCCAGCTATGGATACCAATACACTAACAATCCTATATTCCTCATTTTTCCAGGAATGGCTTGGTTCATTGAAGAATAAGAGTACTACAATAAAGCCACATGTAAGCCTTTTGTTCACATAGAGAAATTATTTTGCTTGTTTACCATGATTAATATTTTTCTGTAAAAATCTTGTACAATTATTATCTGATTAGTCATGTATTACTTTTATGATGGTTTTGATGCGCACAAGTATTAACCGGCAAGCACATAGTAAAACATTGTATCATTTCGAAAGATTAGGGAATGTTGTAGAGTTATCACTTATCAGAGCATAATGAGCATGTTCACTCTATGGTTCACATCTGATAATTCTGGTATGAGAGATATGATTCCGCATCCTTGTTTGATCCCTATGTAAGTATGGATTATTATTTGGATGATAGGGTCATGAGGTTTGGAGTAAGAGAGCACGGAACATTATTAAGCAAAGATGACAGCACATGATTATAAGATGACAGCACATGATTATATCACAACTGTAAATTGAATTGGCAAGAGAATCAAAACTGTAAATCGACTTTTAGGCTTTTTTTTTTAACTTGTGAACTGCAAGTTGGATAAACCATTGACCCATTTTTTATCAGGTTAATGAGAACTTGATGGTGCATTTCAAATTTGGACTCAGAGGTGTATTATATACTGATAAACTTTGCATCAAGAGAATTTAGCATTGATAAAAGTTGCCTAAAATTTGTCATTTGTCTGCAGTGCTGAACTCTTGATCGTTTGTCTTGATTATAGACATATAGCGACACAACATGTAATAGAAGTACCATGCTATGCATGAGACTCCAACATATTATGTTGTGCTTTTGGGTCCTATATCTTTTTCCATCCGTTTATAATGAGTGATGCCCGTCCTAGATCAATTCCTGGCCCAAATCCTAACAAATACTCTACAAAAACCATCTGATCCTTGTGAAATCAAAGGAGCAAACCAATTCAAGTTTATGTGAAACAATAGCAGAAGCTAATTTGGAGAGAACTTCTTGTCCTGGATGACCAAGGCGGCGATGCCAGAGGGAAGACGTGGATCTTGCGACGAAGGTGGCAGCTGGTAGGCGCATGGGGTAGAGTGGTCCGGAGCTATTGCACCGAACGATCACGTTCCTGGTCTGGAGATCCTTCACAGAGCAACCAGCGGGTCAAATTCGACAGAACAATTATTGTCAGATGTGAATTGGCGCACAGAGATCAAATTCTCAATAAGATTCGGGGAAACCAAAACATTATTAAGACGTAAAGAAGCAGGTAGATGTGCAGCGCCAGTGGAGGTAACCGGAAGAATAGAACCGTTACCAACAATAATTAATGAAGGCGAAGGGAAAGAACTATGTGTAAGGATGCTAGCATTGGGGGTCATATGAGAGGTGGCACCTGAGTTGAAGAACCAGTCATTACCGGGAGGCTGGTTGAGAGTCACGGTGCTGAAGGTGGAGGCCAGCGACTGCTGATCCCAAGATGGCGACCCGGCTGTGGTGGGGTAGAAGCCGGGCGGAGAGCCCCACACACCAGGAGACGTCCACAGGGGTTGTGGGCCGGCAGATGGACCAACCGTGGCCCAAGAGCCAGCAGCGGAGGGAGCTTGCTGCTGGGTCGGCGTGGACAGCTGCTGGGCCTGTTGGGCTAGCATGGCCTGCTGCTGCGTTGGCCTGGCAGGCGTTGGAGGCTGGGATCGGGCCACATCTGAATGGACCTGGCCTAGGGATTGTAGAAGGAGGGCCACTGCTCTCCGCCGCCGCTGGGAGCGCCGCCAGGAGCCCGAACGGAGGCTGCGCCGGCGCCCGAGCTGCTAGCCCTGGTGGAGCCGGCCTTGGGGCGGCCACCGCGCTTGCTCTGGCGGCTCTTGGAATTCCAGGAGCCGGCAGCAGAGGCGCCCCCGGACTTGGAGGGTGGATTTTTGTGTGTGTGTGTGGGGGGGGGGGTGGGCGGAGCACTGGCGCCGGTCGTGGCGATGAGGGCGATGGGAGCGGCTGGAGCCTGGTGTGCCGCGCTGAGCTCCTCGAGGAGGAGTTCGTTGCAGATGTCAAGGATGGGAAGGGGTGGCCGCAACAAAGATGGCGTTTGATGTCGGTGAAGTTCTTGTTGAGGCCGCGGATCACGTTCAGCACCAAGGTGCGGTCGGTGACGGGCTCGCCAAGATCGGCGAGGGCGTCGGCCATGGACTTGAACTTCCTGCAGTAGTCGGTGATGGACAAATCACCTTGGCAGAAGTGGCGGAATTGGGCGTTGAGGTGCAGTGCGCGGGTCTCTCTGTTCCCGAGAAACTGCGCCTCGATGGCGAGCCAAGCCGCCTGAGCAGAGCCACCGCGCCCCATCACGGTCTCGGCGAGGTCGGCGGAGATGGTGCCGTGGAGACAGGAGCAGACGACGCAGTACATCCGCGCCCAATCCGGGGAGGATGAGGACGGAGCGTCGAGGAAGACGTGGTCCTGGAGGGCGAAACAGCCGATGGTGAGCATGAACTACTCGCTCCACCGCGTGTAGGGGCCGGTGGTGGCGTCGAGGACAATGGGGATCAGTCTGCGGATGTTCTGCACTCCCGCGGCCTAGGCGTGGAGATTCAGGATGGCGGCAGCCTCATGGAGAAACATGGCGGTGCTGGTGTCATTCGACTGGGAGTGGCAGTTGGCATCGGTGTTGGCGTCGTGCTCCTGATCGTCTGTGCCGGCAACGGCGCGTTCCTCAGCCGCGCAGGTGAGGGCGTCACGGACGCGAGCGGCGGCCTTCGCCTCGGCCTTCTGAGCGCGGGTGAGGGCAGCGTCACGCTATGGCTGGCGTGCCTTGCGCGCGTCCTCGAGGCGATGCTGCTTGGCGGCCAGGGTCTTGGCGGCGTTGTTGCCATCGTCGCTGGTGGGAGGAGTTCCGGCCATGGCGCAGCCAGGGACGGCGTGTGGCGCAGCCAAGGTGGTGCAGCTAGTGCGGAGGAAGGAGGAGAATCAGGGTGAGAACCCGGACTTTTTACCATGAAAGTGTATATGGCCAGGAGATAATAGATTGATTGAATGGAGAGGCAATCCTTGTACACATATAAAGGCAAGGAACCCTAGTATGATGGCTTATAGAATCAGAACCAATCACGGGATCCTTGCCTATCAAGCAATCCTATCATCACAAGAGAAGGCCGGGCGCACAGCTTATGGCAGGTGCAGCCACGCGCCTAAGGCCCACAGGGCCCGCCTAATCAAGCCCCAAACTACCATGCTAACAAGGACTAACACATCCGCCTTCTCCTCACCGGTGTTGCTCGTAAGCAAGCGGGACGGTACTTGGCGATTCTGCGTCAACTACTGGGCACGGAACGACAAGTTCCCAATTCCAGTCGTGGACAACCTCCTGGATGTGCTCAAGGGCGCCATACTTTTCACCAAGCTAGATCTTAACAGCGGCTACCATCAAGTTCGGATGCACGACGATGATGTCGAGAAGATGGCGTTCCGGACACACCACTGCCACTTTGAGTTCCTCGTCATGCAGTTTGGTCTCACAAATGCGCCATCAACTTTTCAAGCACTCATGAATGACGTCCTCCGGCTGTTCCTTTGACGGTGCGTCCTTGTATTTTTCGATGACATCCTCATCTACAACAGATCATGGATGGAACATCTCCAGCACATTCGGATGGTGTTTGCCGTCCTGCGCGAACATGGTCTTGTGCTTAAGCACTCCAAGTGCCTCTTCGGCGAACAGGAGATCCTATACCTCAGCCATGTTGCCAACAATGTCGTGGCTGTGGACAACAAGATAGCAATTGTGCAGGCTTGGCCGCTCACTCGATCAGTGAAGGCTCTCCGGGGATTCCTGGGGCTTACGGGATACAATCGAAGTTCATCCACAACTACGGTGTCATCACGGCTCTAACGGCATTGTTGAAGAAGGAAGCATTCCATTGGTCGCATGCCGCCACTAACGCGTTTGAGGACCTCAAGTGCGCGCTCATGACGGCCCGGTCCTGCAGTTGCGTGACTTCGACGCCCCGTTTGTGGTCGACTGCGATGCCTCGGGAACGGGCTTCGACGCCGTGCTGCACCAAGGACACAGCTCCATCGCCTTTTTCAGCCGCGCGGTGTATTTGCGGGAGCCCTTCGGCCTGGTTCAGGCCGTTCGACATTGGTGCCCCTATCGCTAGACACGAGACTTCATCGTGAACACCGACCATTGGAGCTTGAAGCACCTACTCGATCAACAACTCTCCACGATCCGACAATACACATGGGTAAGCAAGCTTTTTCAGGTTGAGTACAAATCGGGCAAGCAAAATGCCGCGGTTGACGCTTTTCCCACTGTGATGAGAACGAGCCGGGCATCCGTTCCCATGCCATATCTCGACTGGAGTTCGCGCTGTTCGACGAGTTTCGCCAGGAGGCATCCTCTCTACAGGAAGTCCAGGATATGAAGTAGGCAATCGAGGATGGGATGGCGGGGTTGGCATGGTCCATGGCCGAAGGCTTCGTCATGCCCCGCGGCCGCATTTTCATGCCATCGTCCTCAGCGCTTTGGCCATAGCTCCTGGTCATGGCGCACGACACGGGACATGAAGGAGTCCAGAAGAAGCTGCATCGCCTACGTTCCTCCTACAACCCGCACGCCTCCAAGTTCGTCCGCGACCACGTCAAGAGCTGCACCGTGTGCCAGCATCACAAGATGGAGCACTTGCATCCATCTGGTCTTCTTCAACCCCTCGACGTCCCGACATCGGTGTGGAGTGATCGCGATGGACTTTGTCGAGGGATTTTCAAAAGTAGGAGGAAAATCGGCATCCTCATGGTCGTTGATCGGTTCTCGAGTTTGCACATTTCATCCCCCTCGGACATCCGTACACGGCGCTCTCCATCAAACAAGCGTTCTTCAACACAATCGTCAGGCTCCACGGGTTGCCATGCTCAATCGTGAGCGACCGCGACCCAGTCTTCAGCAACACCTTATGGACGGAGCTATTGACGCTCGCCGGCGTCAAACTTTGCCTGAGCTCCGGCCGCAGACCGATGGCGCATCGGTGTCTACTTGCGTTGTCTGTCGGGTGACCGACCGCGCAGCTGGGTCTGCTGGTTACCTTGGACCGAGTACCGCTACAACACCTCCAATTAATCGATGCTGCAAACTACACCATTCCGAGTGGTCTATGACTGTGATCCCCCTACACTGTTGACCTACTAGCCAGGTGTGGCTCGGGGTGCAGCGCTCGAAAAGCAACTTCTTCAGCGCGAGGAATTCTTGGCGGACATCCGGGAAAGCCTTCTCCAAGCCTAGGATTACATGAAGACCAACTACGACAAGGCTCATCGCGACCTCGAGCTAGAGGTCGGCGAGTGGGCGTGGCTCTGGTTCCATCAGCGTTCTGCCGTGGCTATCACCGACAAGACAAACGCGAAGCTGGTACCAAGCTACTACGACCGTTCCAGATCGTGGAACGTGTGGGGCACTTTGCATATCGGCTCCGTCTTCCGGCGAAAGCCTGGATTCATGACGTGTTTCATGTCGTCTTTCTCAAGCGGCATCATGGTGATCCACCAGAGAGCGTTGTCGCCCTGCCACATGTGGTCCATGGCCTATGTTTACGCTGTCTAATGTTGTCCACGCTCGGCCAATGCGAGACTCTTGGGAGCTCTTGGTGCAGTGGGTTGGTCGGGGACCAGCAGACGCAACTTGGGAGTCCCTAGCAGACTTCAAGGACAAGTACCCTGATTTCAAGCTCGAGTTCGAGCTTTTCTGTCAGGGGGCGGAAGTGTTTTGGACGCTTTCTTTGGAAAGCAATTCCAGCGCAGGAAGAAGTCCCAGGCAGCAACTGGTGGCTAGGGATTTCTTTTCGGTTTTGATTTGGTTTGTTAGGATTTGGTTGAGTTGCCAGATTAGATGAGCTGGCAAGTTAGAGTTTTAATTCAAAGTTGTTAGGAGGTTTCCTATACATACTAGAGTTCGAAGGAATAAAGATTAAGCAGAGATTAAACCCTAAACTCAGAGCCTCTCCGGAGGGCGAGTTGTTAATCCAAGCAACTAGCCATATCAGAGAATCTGTTTATGCATGTTAAACCAGCTTTTGCAAAGTTGCATCAATCAGAAGTTTAATAAATGCACGTGGATATCTGTCAAATCATTTCCATTTTAAATGTTTTTTCATTGAATATGCAGGAGAGCTGCACATTTTTTAAAATGGCTTGTCGCATGAATCAGTCAATGTTAATGAGTTGCAATGTATCCATGCAGGTTACCACATCTCAGAGCAACCGAACTTTCATTGAAGGTATGGGTTCTTCCTAAAACAGAGGGAATAGTGGCTTTGCATATGTCATCGTTTCATGGGCATATTTTCTTAATTCTTACATGCTTCCACCACATGGTGATGCGTGGTTTTCGCATGTATGAGATAACATACCCTCCAACAATTGTAAAATTACAAAGAAATGGCTTGTCAAATGGTCGAACAGAATGATTCATAAGTTCATCTGAACCTTGGATGTGCCCTGCCACTTGCAGGGGAGAGAGATGGAACCTTTAACTCAGAAGGCAGCCTGGATAAGTTGGTTAGTATTCACATCCTTCCCCTTTCTCCCTCCCACAGATAATCAATTCATCATGTACTTATATTTTTTTTCTAACAAATCAATTATCAAATGTTTGGTTTCCTTTCCTTCTGCCCTCAGGAAACGATGTCATATTTCATGAAACTGTTTTAGCAGTGGCAGGTATGCTAACTTCTCATTTTACTGTGGTGCAGGGCGTTTCTGAACCTGTTAAATGTCGTCGTGGACTGGATGACAAGGTAGAACTGGGTGGCGAAGCCATGGATCTAAGCTAAACTCTTGCGTCAAAAGACAACAGTAACACTTTGTTCTCGACATGTATATGCGTGAACGTAGAGCAGATTTTGGCAACTTGTACAGTAGTAAACATGGAAGACTACCACAGCGATTACCAAACTTAAGAGAAACCTGCAAATGATAGGAACGTTAGCTTATTATCTTTGAAACACAAAGATTCCTGTTGCAAGGGCACGAAGTACCTGGAGCTTCATTAGACCCTACAATACCATAGTTTTCATCATCTTTTCGCCATGCTTTTGCTCTACTACACTCCAGCCGGGAGATGTCATTCGAGTCCACTACTCTGTTTTCATTTGGTTGCGTGGTGCAGAGTATTGTGCTGCACCACGTGGCTGCGGGTGATCAACGGGGACGTGAGATTCACTCATTCACATGTAGGGATCCGAGGAGAAGTTGGGTAGGAGGAATTCGCCTTTCCCTTGACTTTACAGTTTATTGGTTGAAGAACAGGTCTGTTACACCTTACACGCTCGGTTCATAACTTATAGCCACCCTCGTCCGACACTGTCAAACGGGTCCCACGCACGCCAATAGGTAGACACCAACTCAAAATATCAAATACTTTCGCTACATGAACACGCATACAGCGGATTACGCCTAGGTTCTGTTTTGCTTGTGCCTCTGTCCCTGGTGCGGTGGTGCGACTGTCTCTTCCTTCGCCTGTCATGGACTCATGGTCGTCTGGCACCGTGCACCGAGCTGTCACAATAAACAGCTAAAGGGATCCTCCAGCCAGTTTTTCATAGCAACGTAAACTGCCACTGTAAGAAGCGGTCAACTCTCAGCCATGGCCTTCGTGTAGGAGGGTATGCATCATCATCGCCCGTGGAGGTACTGGCGTGCGCCTCGGGGACACTCAGGGTCGCCCTCGCCGGGAAGCTCAGATCCCTGGCAAAGCCACGCTCATGCTCGCTGCCAGATAGCCGAGAGCAAGCGAGCGGTCTCCGAGCCCGGGCACTCTGTAAGAAAAATAGCTCCTAAGCCAGTGCTTGTAATTTTGGTGAATAACATAATTATTGGAACTAAAGCGTTTGTCAAGGTATATTTTTGTAGGTGTTCATAGATTTCAAGGATAAATTTCAAGCCATCCAAATGATAGTAAAAAAAAAAGACTTATATAGCATCCAAATCATAGTAGAAATCAAGAGAGAATTTTTCTAAGGCATCTGAATGCTAGCAAATATCAAGAAAAAGAAACCCAGACGAAGTTTTCTCAGGCATCTAAATGCTAGCAAATATCAAGAAAAAGAAACCCAGACAATGACACGCGAAGAAACAAATTAAGATAGTGAAGTTTTCTCACCGATGTATTTGATCGAAGCTTTTTAAGCACATCACCGGGCCAGACAGTCAAATTGTCGAAGTACGCGTGGAATAACAGGACTACCGACGTTTTAGGAAAAGCATTGGTGATAGCACCGTATCAATTGGTGAATAGGAAAAAAAAACTCTTGGAATGACCGACTCATTTGATCATGTCCATAAAAACCACCATCGAACTAATAGAAGATGTTAGCAAGGAGAAGAACAGCTCTGGAGTGACCAACTCATGTGTGCATTCACAAATGACTGTTGAAACCATCACTGGATGAGTGACAAATGGCTAGTCGACGTGGCCAGCACCGTCCCATTTGGTGGTACCACCTCTGCATCACCGGATCAGCTGGTGAGACGCAGAATTGCAGCCGTGAGTTGCAATAACAAGTTTCTTGGTTGCCATGTGTACACCAGATACGTGGCCACTGCAAGGTATGTTAGAGGTTGAAGAAACTATAGGCTTGGTTCCCTTACACATTCAAGTATTCTATCCATCAGAATGCTCAAGAAAAGATTAAAGCAGTTAGACCTCAATTATTACTTAGTTTAGACCTCTTAGTTCATTGCTTTAGATTTTAGCCTAGGGTCAGGCAAGTTTTGCATAGCGCTTTGTTATCAATGCTTCTAAGAGTTATAAATCCGGAGCCTGTAGGTTTTGCGTGACCCTCCAATCGAGATTGTAGAGTGGCCGCTGGTGCTTGTGAGATGAAGGAGGGACCCTCGATGTTTTGCTAAAGCTCCACCTAGTGAAGATGGCGAGTAGCATCCGGGAGTGGCAAGGCGGAGATCCACTTACGTGTGGGAAGGGTTGTCGGCTATCCACAAAGTTACTTGATAGGGCGCTTGGTCCTTGCAACGGCTCCAACTAGAATTCGGGAATTCGGAAAAGTAAGAGCTTTCCGATACCTCATAAAAAGTTATTGTGCCAGAAGTTTGCATTCTTTACCTCATTTACTTTTTACATTACTTATTGCACTCTACATTCTGTGCTTATTACTTTTTCTAGAATTACCATATGTAGTTTGTAAGATTGGAATCTATACGGTAGCAATACATAGAAAAATCTAGTGCGCATCTAAATAATTTTGAAATAGTTTTTTATATGCTTTGAGTTTTAATTTTTAGAACATCTAATAATTAACGGTGTCACGGTTCGTTCACACTTGTAGTTGCAAGCTCCGCTGTCATGTCCAGTTGCCGCCGACGGTGTATACCGAGGTGGCCAATCCGTCCAATTTGGCCGGCATTGACTGCCTGCTTGATGAAAACGTTGGTAGGATTATGGATGCCGGAAAGAAGGATGCATAGTCGCCTCGTGTGGGTTGTGGCCTCGATGGTTGGATTAGCTGGAGTCGGCAAGACCGACATTGCCATTGCTGTGTACTGCAGCCTTGAGGGCCGATTCTAGTGCCGAGCATTCATCACGGCGTCAGGAGATTTGGCATTTTAAATACACGACTTTTGGATATCCGACCTTTTGGCTGTTACGCAGCACAAGGGATGAAAATGGCGGCAACATGTAAGGATGAAAACGGATCAGATGATACTAATATAAATAATTTTTTTCTCAAACTAAGTTTGTGGGCGCAAGGCGACTATATGTCGCTCAGGCGACAAAATCCGTGAGTGTCGCCCGAAGGTGGGGTAATTTCGATCCACGAGAGCAACCAGCTCCTACATTCGAAACACGGGCAGAAAGGTTGCAATGTAGCGTTCGGCCAGTGGGGTTCACATCGCTTCTTATTTATCTTCTTTTTTATCTCGCACTTTTGTTTGTTAGACATTGCTATCTACGCGTCTAGATGAAGCTCGGGTTCCGGCCATCTATCTTTTCCGCTCATTAGGGTCAACCATTTGAGGTGGTGAATTGGGTGTGTTTCCTCCATGAGTGGTGTTGAACAACTCTACGAACGTTACGTTCTGCTATGCACATTGTTTACTGGATTCATGAACACTACGTCCTTAAAAAACGCATAACATATAATTAGAAGATATTATTTTCCACACTAAGATATATATGCATATGCATGAGATCATGGTGACCAGAGAAAACATAACGTTAAAGGGCACAAACCTGGGAAGTGGTGCAATGAAAGACTGCGGAAACCAGGTATTAACTTATAGGCCTCTGGTCTACACAGACAATCCTGATAAGACTGCACAACCAACACAACTGACTGCCACATCATTTGCATAGTGTTTCAGAAATCATAATGTGACATAGGGTATGATATACCAAAACAAATAAACAACTTTCCAACAAAACCAATCAGAAGTGCATGCGTCCTGCTGGACCTTGTTGCCTTGAACCAATGTTAGAAATATTGTATCAGAAATTACCTGTCAGGGAAACAAATTGTGGAAGAAAATTGGGAGAAAAGGCAATCACTTGTCGACGCCTCCTGTTAGATATAAGTAATTAGCAACCATCAGCATAAATGAAAGAAGCAGTGTAATCTGAATATAGGTGATACCTCTCATTTGAAAATTTAGGCATGGATCAGACGTAAAGGGAAGGAAGAGTAAAAAATGCAGGGCATCTATGTGCTACACTGTCCTTTTTCAGTTTACAGATTGTAGTCATGTGGACAGACCTGCATACTGTTCTTTCTTAACCTCTAGCAAATAAAACCATGCCAAGGCCTAGGATGCATACTATCAGGGCAATAAGGGTCACAGAATAGCCATTCTCAGCATTTCTCAAGGCACATATCAACTTGCTCGAAGCCAGGATATCAATCATCAAGTGAGGACTGCTGTAAAAAATAAGAAGCTTCCACTTACAGTAACATCCTGATCCTTGAACCGCAGCTTATGTGAAAGAGAACGGAGGAAAACTATTTTTCCTTAAATCATGGGCCATGGATGGGCCGTGCACACATATGAGGCTGCAGTCAAAACCGAAAAACAGTGGCACCTAAACATGGTAAATCATCCTAAACCAAATCAAAGGATATCCTACAATCAGGTTCATATGAGGCTGCAGTCAAACCTGAAAAACAGTGACACCAAATATGAGAAATCGTCCTAAACCAAATCATAGGCTATCCTACGATGAGGTTCCTGAAAATATTTGACCAATACCTTAACTTACGGGCATTTATTGTTATTGAGCCTTCTTGTTCACCAATAAGGTAGTAATTTTTTACCATATCATATTTCCTTTCATTTTTGGTATGGTATGCGGTAAACCTAGCTAGTATTCCTGCTTGTTCCAGTGGAGTACCAATCAGTTTTTAGTTGCCTAAAATCATGAATGCTAGCAACAAATTGGGCAATACACTAAGCACTGGAGTAATTAGCATGCAGTTGTCAACAATTTCGATCGATCATACTTTTCTTTCTCTTGAGAATTCCTATTCCCATAATGTCACAGGTACACAAGTTCGGCTGATCTCAAACTGTCTTTGCTCTTTGTGAGTTCGATCTCTGAATGTCTCAAGATAAAATTGAGAAGAGAACCATTATGCTGAACATTCTCAAACAACAATGATATACAGTACATGTATATAGTGTCACAACCCAAATCTAATAAACATGATAAAAAATTAAACAACATCATCATGAGCATCATCCAAGCATAATGAAGCATCATGTGCATGAGATTGGCTTGAGTAACTAATTTTCTTGCCTTATTCAAGTGAGGGTTGTGAAGAAAGTTTAAATTTTGCTAAGTAGCTTTGCTCCCAAAAATTTTATTCAAATACTAAATTTCAAATGGTGAATTTTTAATATTTTTTCGAAATTTTTTGATGTTTATCCTGAGCCATAAAATTCTTGGAAATTTTGAAAACTGTAGTATTGTTGGAATTTTTGTGAGCAATCCTTAATATCTTTTTGCATTTTTGTTATTGCACTATGTTCTTGGTGGTTTGGTCTTGCTCCAATAAATGTTTGGTAATTTTTGGAGCCTGAGAAGCATAAGATTTTGAATTTTGAATTTGAATCATTGTTTTTCTTTATTTTTCACTCACCCAGGCCCACCCCTCAGTCCCCCAGCCCTGCCGTCCCTGCGCCCCAGCCTCGCCCGCTGGCCAGCCGCGGCGGCATCACCATGCTATCGGCCGCTGGTTGGGCCAGCGTGGCCGCGGGGGCGACGCTGCCCCGGCTGCTCGCCCTCTCCCCCTCCTCACTCTTCACTTCGGCACATTTTCCTTTCCCCTGCGAAACCCTAGCCCCCACATTCCGCCGCCGCCTTCTTCCTCCTCTCCGCCGGCCTCCATGATTCATCACCGTCGGTGAGCCTCCACCCAATCCCGCGTGCCCGTAGCACCTCCTGCACCTCCTCGCTCGACCCCAGCTCTCACCGGCCTCCCTTTCCCCTCATAGGAACCCCTCGGCGTCCGCCCCCGTCCGCCGCCACCGCTCCTCGTCGCGCCGCCGCCCGCCGCCTTGCGTCAACCATCGGTGCTGCGGGTGAGCATCCCCGCCACGCGCGAGCTCCTCCTGCATGCTCCGCCCTCGCCCCGTTCGTGCCCTTGGTCGCGTCCCTTCGCTGGCCGCTGCGCCGTTGCGTCGCGCCGCGTTCGCGCGCGCGGGCCGCGTCGTGGGCGCTCTGGCCGCGCCCCCGCGGCGAGTCAAGGCCATGGCCCGGGCCTGCCTAGCCTCCTGGGCCCACCTGTCGGCGCCTGGGAGCGCCGGATCCGGGTGGTAGTAGCATTTTTTTCAGGGTTTTGATTTTGTTTTATTATGCTATGTACTTGTAAATTCCATAGAAATTTGTGTGGGCCTCCAAAAATTATGAAGCTTTTTTTATTTGGTTTCTATGTGATAGATCTGCATGGAAAAATTGATGTTGTGCATGTTAATATCCTGTACACTTAGTTACGATTAATCTTTGCCAAAGTGAGTAAATTGCTTGATAATTGGTAGGATGCTCTAAAAATGCCAAATTAAATCTTATTGGAATCTTGGTGAAATGTTCTGTCTAGTGGTACAACTTGTGCAAATGAATCTTTGCTGTTTAATAGGATTTTAGTGTGCTTAATTAGTTTCTGCCTGCAAGCTTGTTTAATTTATAACTCTTGTTTGAAAGGTGATAAAGTGTCAAAACCACTTCTGTTAGCTTTGCTGTCATGTCTATTTTCCCTTATAATTTCCTAAAAATTTATAGAAATGTTTAACATGTCTTTTAAGATTTAACTTGTTTAGAGTAGCTGAAAATTGTGAATTGCAAAAGTAATTCTAATAAAATGATTTTTCTGCAAATCCAACTCCCATGAGTTCCTTATGATGTCCTCTGTATTCGAAAACTAAACCTTGATTTATGCTTGCAACATGAATTGCTTTGAGCAATCCTCATTTCGGTCTTTATGTTTACGAGCATAGTCGGCGAGCTCTTTATCTAGCTTTCGTGTGCTTCTTTGTTAATTGTGATCATTCCTCATTTCATCGTATCATTTTTATATCATCAACATCATGCTAATGCATACATTCATTCATGCAGTATAGTGACCGAAACGTCGGAGAACGAGCCCGTTGAGCCCGCCGAGATCGTCGAAACCGAGCCGGGAGTCGAATTCATTGTCGAGCCGGAAGAAAACCAAGGCAAGCAGCTAAGCATAATTCCTTGATCCACTTAACTTGATTGGATTTAGTTATCTCACTCGGGTATATATGTTTATGCTAAATATTATCTATTGCATCGTCGATCCTATTTTTATACATTGACCTCCCTTGCTTTTACATATACACTTGTAGTTAGTAACTAAACAATTGAATATATGCTTAGCCATGCTTAGAGTTGATTCGTAACTTGGAACAAATTGCTGGAATAGGATCACTTGCACACTACACAACATTTACCTTGCTCGCGCTTGTCCGGTCTTGGAATTTGAAGGTTCGTATCGGTCTAGTTGGAAAAAAAATAGTTTCGTGGTTTGGGCGGAATGTAGGGCCACGGCCTCGAGAAAGGAGTCTCGGAGGCATAGTCCGCTTGGATCGGTTAAGGATCATCCGTGGATGACCTCGGTTTTGAGCATGTTATCGTACTACCTCATATCCAATCATGGTATGGATGAGCCGATTACCCTCTAAGTTTTAATCTTTGATGCATGGTCCTAGATGCATGGCCATAGGGCTTTATAGAGAGACTTAGGGGTGTCCCCAGTGGACCTAGGTAACTCTCCGCGCAAGTTAGGCGAGATGTTCAACGGTTGAGACTTGTTGGAAAAGGTTGATGCGAGTACCCCCTTGCTAAACGTGCTCAACGTGATCGGTTGGGTGGGTTGCATGGTCCTTGTGTCGTGTGGGTAAAGAAGTACACCCTTGCAAGGTTAATTAAACAATTCGAATTGCCGCGCTTTCGGTTATGAACAAGCTCATTATCCAATGAATTCTTCGTAGAAGTATCGATTTTGTTCGAACTTGGTTTATATCAACTCATGATACTCTTTGTTTTGTAATTTAGTTAAATAAAAGTTGAGGTAGTTTGGGCAAGATAATTAAAATACTAGAAAGCTAGGTGTTGGATTGGAGAGCTCATGCTTATGCAAATTACTTAACCCTAAAGTCTTATCTTGTGAGCCTTCATTTGCATAATCCTTGGTTATAATTAAATTGAGTAAGTCTTGCGAGTATCTTTGTACTCACGCTGCTTTGTAACTAAGTTGCAGGTGAGCCGGAACTTGTGTTTGGCCACTTCTACCCCGCCGAACCCGGTGCGGGCGAGGAGTAGGTTGATGCGGCCTTGATGGTGTCCTTGAGCAAGACCCCATCATTTTATCGTTATTTAGTTATCCACTGTGAAATCGTTCTTTTGGGGATGGCATGTTCAACATTTAACTTGATGATCTATGTCCCTTTCTAATGTTAAGCAATGAGCCCGAGACTTGTATTTTATTGTTGAACCTTAAATTTCAGATTTGAATCCCTCCCTTGTTGAACTTATAATGTTTAGTTGTAACCCTTATTGCTTAAAACTTGCACTTGCTCTTTGTGGTTCATACAACAATATATGTGATTGTAAACGGTATGTGTGTATGCATGATCTTGGGCATACGGTGGAGCACATACCAGGACTACCGGATTTAATATTATTTTTGGCGAATGACGAGTTGGTCGTTTACGACTTAGATGTGGGTTAACACGTGACACGCCCTTAGCGCGAGCGCATGTTAGCTCTCGTAATGTTAATGACCGGCGGTTCGCTTAAAATGATGTTAAATTGGACGGTTTTTACATATAGAAAGAGTGTAACTGATATATTGATTTACTGTGTCAAAGCAGGTATATAAAAAGAGTGTAAGGATGCATAACTACCGCAGGGAGGATCACTGAAACTGAAGCTATCCAGACTCCAGAGGCTGTATACTTTGGAACCTAGTTTTGCCCTACAAATGTATGAAAAACACATATAGTACAAGCTCATGTCTGGTAGCAAAAACAATTATAGAAACATCATAGTACTGCTATTGGTGAGTAAAAATCGTGTCTTCCTTATTACCAGATTGCCCAAATTCTTCAAGCAAGGTGCAAAATGGAGATGAAGACTAACAAGCATAAATCAGGTATTCCTTTGAAGGCAACGCATTCAGAACAAACATCTAAATCGATCTAGCATGACAGATGGTTCAGATAACACTTTCTCTCCCAATGCACGAGTATGACATGCAAGTTCAGCAACTCCAAGACGAGTTGTTCATGGTGTACATGGTGCAGCTGGGATCCGTTCAGGAGCAAGAAAGCTCTACTACAAAGTACTACTGACGAGCCCCATGATCAGCAGGAAACCAGAAACCCTATGCATAACAGTCATCTAACCACAAACCCTATGCATGAATAACCAAGAGCCATCATTGGCGGTCTGATCAGGAGCAGGAAACAAAATCAGGAAGATAATCACCTGGTCGTGAAACTGATCCCCACGATCAGCCACGCCCGGAGGGAATATCGGTCGCCCAACTCAAATTGGAGTGCGCCGCAGGAGGAGACAAGGGGCAAGGGCATCGCAAGGGCGCCGCGGATGGACGCAGGGCACCGGAGCACCGCTGTTGGAGCCGAGGGCGACGCAGATGGAAGCCGATCAAGAGGGAGGTAGAACAACACAGGTGCTTGGTGAAGATTGCGTGCGCCACAGGAATGATGCCGTCGGCTTCGGAAGTGACCGCCCGCCGCGAGCTCCCTGTCGTCCAGGACCAAGGGTGAGGGCGAGACGTGACTACGTGAGAGCAAGGCAGGCGGCGATAGGGCGGCAATCCGATCAGGAGGCGATAGGGCGGGCGATATGCTCGGTGAGGGCGAAGCGATGCCAGGGAACGCGAACACGATGCGAGGCGATGCGCGATGAGAACAAATTTTGTTTCTCCGGGTGGAACAACTTTTGTAATAAAATTGTGTTTTCTTCACCAATAAAATGTTTCAACTAAAAAACTACCTAAATATATTTGAGTGTGGTCTAGTTTTGAAGATTTTATCATAGATAATATAATAGTGCAATCAGAATTTACTCTAAACAAGCAATTTTATAAGACACGGTTTTTTCCTCTACAAACTTCGCCTGCTAAAGTGCTAATCGTATTTTACTTTTCGTTCTGGAGATTTTTTACCTCCTCTTTTATGCGAGCCATGCATAAGTAGCGGGCCAGTATTGGGGGAGCTCGGCGAATTCTATTCATAGCACACACGAGTAGAATTACACCTATCGCTGGAGACTTTCTCCTATATGTTGCTTTACGTGTATGTTTTTTTGGCGCTATAATGGTCCATGACCCACTATTGACCCCACGACTGGCAAACCAATCCAGCGCATGCATGAATGAGCACAAGTGTACAAAGACTCATGCTAACGTGCTGGATTAGTCAGAAATAACTGGGAGCGGGGCTCAACTCAGTTGGTCACCCGCGTGGGTGAGAGGCTAACAATCAAAGTTCGAATCCTACGGATTGCGTCTCTGGTAGAGTGTAGAACAAACTGGCCGGAATTTAAATCTCGATCCCCATGCCACGTTCCTTGTGGTGGCAGAAGGCTAATCTACTCTCTGATCTCTAAAATTAGTCAAAAATAAGTTGAATCCAAAACTTGAATACATACAATTTTTCATTTTAAGCGATCTATTATTTTAGTAACCCTTTGCACAAGATGTTATTCATAGTTAATACAACAAGATAAGATTACACATGAATATATTTTAATTTTGCCAATTTTATTATTTTTAATTTACTTAGAACTTTTCTATTTGTTCTCAGAATAATTATCGAGAACACTTTCATCCTCGAAACATTTTATTTTGTTCTTTGCAAATTTTGTTTTGTTGAGAACAATTTCTACTTTTGTTTGAACATTCTTATTTCATATACAGAACAATAATTTTATTAGGACATTTGTATTTGTTCCAAGCAGTGTACGGGAACATCTGGCTAGAATAATTAAAAATGTTTCAAAGAATTATAAATGTTATAAATAATTACAATTATTCCGAGTTTACAATTATATTATTATTCTAGGAGTGTAGCTTCACAATAAACTATCTAATTTCATAAAGATATTAATTAAGATAAAATTATCTAAATATATTTAATTGTGGTCTTCTTGTGAAGATCAGAAACATAATAGTTCAATTGAAATTTAATTTATAACTTTGGTTTTGAATGTCTGTTTGTTAATCTCTTTGTTTTTGGGAAATTCTGCTACTGGACATTCTTCAATCTTGATTTTAGATGGAAGACATTGCTCAAATTCGTCTTTGCTGATGGACACTTTTCAACCGTGACTATTTGCTAATGGACACCGGTATTAGTAAAATATCAATTTTTATAAAGCGGGACAAAGAAATGTAGTAAATGGACAAAAATGCCCATCAATCCACGGTTGCTCCTGCTCCCCACGAGCTTGTGGTGCTACTAATCGATGGGCTCGCCGGTATGGACAGCTTGAACGCCACTTCTCTCCACCGTGGCGGTCATGTCCAACGCAAGATGCTAAAAGAGAGGCTACGGAGTGCAAGATACAAAAGCTGACTGATATGGAGCCCACTTCAATAAGGGCAAAATAAACATTTCACCCTCTTTATCTCTCCTCCAAACTAAGAAATGAATATTTTAACCCTTTCGATGTCCGGTGGCAAATAGATGCAAAAGAGCAGTGTCCATCAACAAATTCAATTTTGAAGGATGTGCGCTGGCAAATACCGTATTTTCTACGAGAAAATTTCTTCTTTAACACTAGTAAAATTAGTAATTTCTTCCTTAGCTCTTAAATTTCAGCGTTCCCAATTTGACACTTCCATATATGACACTCCGTTCATTTTTTTTATACCTGGCACTTCCATATATGACACTCCATTCATTGTTTCCATACCATCTGAAAAGATAAATTTACCCTTCAGTCATTAACATGAGTGAGACATCAGCCAACTCTAAGGTGACTCACAGACTGTCATGCAGTATCGCTGACTCAATTAAGATCCAGTGTCGCTGACTCAATTAAGATCCTCCGTATCTTATTATAGAGCATTCTAATATTTTTATGACAGATTACGAAAATAAGGAAATGACGCACGTACCTCTATTTATTGCCTTATTTGGATGTTATTTTGCTGATTTTATGAAGTGAGGCAACGGCTTTCTTACACGTGACCTCACTTATGAAATGCGCGTGTCTAACCACAAGGCCACACATCCGGTTGTGAAAAATTTAGGCATTCAGTTTTAATCCTATTGCTTCACGTCGAGTGAGATGAAGAACAAATATATGATTCATTTTCTCTTTCTAATCTAGAATTAAAAATTATAATTTGTATTTCTTCCTCATATGAACTCTAAATTTATGTTTCTTTTTCTAAATTTTTCTAAAATCATGATCTTTCGTTTAATGGTATTTGTTTGGTATTTGGTATGTAAATAAATGGGATAAAGTTTAGCCTTTTGTATCCAAACACCCCTAATTAAGTGCATCCAATGCGGGAAGCATATGCGGCAGGCCGCGGTGAAGACCTAGCGACACTAGTCCCAATTAACACGTACAAATTAATTACAATCATCAGCCCACATGTCGTCTGGAATGCTTTTTGGTAGCCCTTAAAAATTACAAGGCCGAGTAATTAGAGCAGAAAAGAAAGTCTCATATTATACAGCTAACTGGTTTGGCATATCCGGCGTTTTGTATGAACGATTACTATATGAACTGTTTTGATCCTCAATAAAACTCCTAAAAACGCATCATTCATCGAAACGTTACAGAATAAGCACCCTAGCTCCCACCACCATAAATGTGGAGCGTACTGCGAACATATGTGCATTGTCCACCGCCGGGACGAAACGGGGGCACAGCGAACAACAAGTAGGCTTCACAAGAGAACTCTTGAAGCAGCACATGCACTACTCACCCTTCGACGAAATGGAGCCCGCGTCCATTGTGGCCTTCACGGGAGGTGTCCTCGGACCGCTCATCATGCTCCTCTTCCGCGCAGAGCCCTTCCTCAACCTGCTGCGCCGCTTCGTCGGATGCCTTCATAACCCGCAGCCGCGGCCGAGGCGACCTGTCAGGGCTTCATGGAAGAGGGATTGATGTATGTATGAGCTACATGAGAAAATGGGGAAACCGCGGATCAGTTTGCACTCACATTTCCTTTGGAGCAAAACTGCTGGGAACGTTCTAGAGGAAGCTTTGCTTTTTCTATGCCCGCGATGCTTGTAACAACTCGAGGACGCTATAATTTTGGTTTTGATTATTTGCAGAGTTTGTGCCATCTCAATATACTGATTCATATTGGTTTACATTTTTTTAGAAACGAAAAAGTTTTGAGTGTGGATTTCGTGAGCAAGCAGGCACGTACCCCCAAGTTAGGGATGCAAATGGTATACAGATATTTCTCAACCAACAAACCGATCGAGAAGGGTCGGATAGTGATTTGATATTATTTTCGGATATTCGGATATTTTCTCGGATGTCAGATCAAATCTGGATACTATTTTTTGGATATCGAATTCGGATATACTCGGATATCGGATATCCGGTCCGGATTGGATAGTTGTATTTTATATTAAATATATACATTAATAAAAATCTGATTTAATCTTTAAAAATTATAACTAATTCATTTCAAAGTCAAAAAATTACAAAACTACTACCAAAATTTTTCTAAAAATATAATCTATCTATTGACGCTCAATTTGAAGTTGGATCTTATTTATTTCTTGTCTTTTAGTTCGAGGACTAAATTCGAACCCTAGCATTAGTTTGATAGTTAAAATAGACTTGTTCCGTATGAATAAATCTGAAAAGGTTTTCAGACTAGTAAATAAAGTGAGTGCAAGTTTTTTCTATATAATCTAAATTCAACATTTTCAATTAAACGTCCATTAATATGGTTGATTTTATTTGATATATATATGTTGGCTTTTCGTTACAGTATCATATAATTTATTCTTTCACCACAAACTAGTTAGAATTTAGTGGATAAATGATTACAACAAGTGTGATACATATAATTATTGCTTTTACTCCATATCCGAGAAAATATTTGTGTCCAACATTATTCGTATATGTCATGTCCTGCATTCGATATATATATATATATTTGTATTCGTAACCGAGATAATCCACATTCGTATCTGTATCCGATAGGTATTCGTGTATAATATCAATGATATCCGTCCATATCTGATCCGTTTACATCCCTAACCGTGGTCGCAGTTGCATGTGTAGCACGTTGGGATGTGTACCTGATGGAAATTCGATTAGTGGCTGTATGAATCGCGATTAGAGAAAGAATCTTTTGCACTTTTCAGCACTGTTCATAGAATTTGAAAGGTGCTCTCCCCTAGGTAATATGGGCGAAAGGGTTCTCTATCGTATGTCTTTTCAGCACACCTATGTCATTTTATCTTCTTCTTGATCCGTTACTTTCTCTATCCAAACTTATATGATTCCTTCTTTATTTTCTCTCCTCCGTTCTTGTCGTAATTGCAGTCCAACTTCTATTAGTAAAATAGTTTATGTCTAAATTTCTTTCAAGCAAATGTCCAGGAGATGGGTTCTATTAAAATTATTTCTAGCATTTTGTCTAGATAGCTCATGACAACAATAATTTCTAGAAGTTTTTTCCAATCTAACTTACAAATATCCAGTCCAAATGCAAACTCAAATCCACCAACAGTCTGATGACACAATCTAGACTGATTAATTTTAGCGATTTGGAATGCATCTTTCTTCGTCCGCATGATGACAGAGATAAAGAGTGTAGGTCACGGTGAGAAAAATGTACTAAAAGTTATGTGGAGCAGTTTTTTAGGGGTGGAGTGTGTGATTTCCAACATTTTCTCTTCAGCATGCATGCCGAACAAAAGAAAAATAAAAACGCAGTAGGGTCTGGGTTCGTACAAACGGATGAAGGTTTGGGCTATCTATTGAGGCAGTAAAATGTTACGACATGAGTTTTCTTTTTTGGATGGGCTACCTTTTCTGGGTCACTAGACTAAGTTCCCCGGGAGCCGCAGAGGAAAATAGAACCAAGGCTTTTCAATGAAGACATGACGAGCACATTAGCCCTCCGTTATCGAAACGAATTCGGTTTACAATTTCAAGAGGCGGAATCAGTTTGACTAAAAACGCATAAATGTATTTTTTATGGGGACCGACACATTCGAAATGCAGTAAATGCCATTATTGACCGGCTGCCGTTAAGGCGCTAATGAGTTGGGGTCGTGTACTACCTGCTCTACTTTATTTGCCTGCATGGCACTGTTATGCGCGAGACAGCCTTGTGTTGTGCTCCTGAGTTCTGCCCGATCGGCTACCTTCGAGCCTAATTATATGTACATGGCGTAGGTCTCCGCTAGCCGTCTTCATAGCTGTACTATTCCGTCCGTGATGAGCAAGACATCTAGCGAAATGCCATGGTGTCGAGTTTGTCTCTAGAAAAGGATGCACTACCTAGAAAACGGGCTAAACATACAGACCTAAAGTAGTACCAGCTATGCGAAGCATAAGCACCGGGTAGTGCCCTGCGGTGGCTATGGAGGGCTTTAGGCACCGGGTAGTGCCACTACCCGGTCACTACCCGGTGCCGATGATCAAACATAGGTACTGGGTACTGCTAAGACACGGTGCCAGAAATCCTCCACCACCAAAATTACCGAGTCATGCCACGGTCCGGTGCTACAACCTCGCTAGGCAATAGTGCCGGATCGTGGCATGACCTGGCGCTAATAATTGAGCATACACATCGAACCATGCCATGACCCGGTACTAATACCGCTGCCTATATATAGCAGCCCACCTCTATCACATCTAAAATATTTAATTTTAGGATATGAGTATCTTTTAGAATGTGTTCATCTATCAATAGGGTTTTCTGAGAATTTTCAGAATTTTTCTGGCAATTATTCTCAATTATCCTAGAGCTAGGTCCATATTTTTTGAAGGCTCTAAAATCTTATTTATAAGTCCCAAATAATTTATTTGGATTCCTCGTATCCCAAATTATCTCCAGAGTTTTCCTCGGAATTTTTGGGATTCTTCTAGATATATTTTTCGTGGTTTAAAATATTTATCTGGATTTTTCTAGATTAATATTAAGCTTAAAAATATGTTTTGGAAAATAAATTCTTTTTCTTTCAATCTCAAGCTAGACTTAAATTTATTTTTGGTCCAATTCGCCCCAAGACCGTAGAACCGTGCTGTTGAGATCGGCCACTACCGTAATCTCATCATCCGTCGTGTTTGACGACAAAAAGTAAATCAAAATCTTCTCTTTGAGGAACCCTACGCGAACCCCCTCGTTTCCCTTTTCTCTTTCTATCTCGGAGTTTAATTGCTTGTTGACGCTAGCGAACTGCCAGTTCCGATAACCAGAATCGCCGCTGCAAGTTCCTGAACTGATCCGTCGATGACCCAGCCTGATCTCTCTCTTTCTTTCTTTTCTATTTCACGTTCTCGAATAGCCTGTTCGTGTTCAACCAATACTGTCAGCTCGTTTTCATGTTTCGGCCCATAACCGAACTCGCTCGCCACTTAAGTCTTGACGTGAGGTCGTTTTGATGTAAACCCGTTAGGGTTTGTTCCCGATCTTTCGATGAGAGGGGATGGATAACTCGATTGGTGGATGAAGACGACGTTCATGGCCCGACTACAGCCTTCCAAGGATGTTGCGCCTTAGCAACCGATAAACCACCTCCAATGGCTGCTGTGATCTTGTGGAGCGCAACACCCGGCCACTAGGGCACTCGTCCTGCAAGCAATCGAAGAACAAGTAAGAACAAGTAGAATAAGCAACTTAATTGCAAATATGGAGATAAGAACCAATCTGAAATCATAAAGGTGGGGTTCTGAATCGAGTAGAATGGATGGTCTAGCCGACACACGCGTCTACAAGCAAGTAGCAATAGCTAAACTTTCAACAAAACAAAATCCAATCTGTTTGTGGTGGCTATAGAGGTATATGAAAGGGTAGAGGACGACCAGGATGTGGTGGAGATCATCCCTAAACCCTAGGACGCACCCCTATTTGTGACATCCAGGTAATAAGGGATATGGACACTAAACTCTAGTATGAAATAGGCATGTTTGATATGGGTAGTACAAAGGGCTAGGGGTGTATTTGTAATTTCTATACAATATAGGCCTTTAAGTGTAAGATGGGTGGATTGGAAGGTAGCCTTGAAACCTAGGAGAAATATAATATTAGGTGTTAAATTTATGTCATCATAAGAAAAATAAGCCCTTAAGTAAGACTAGGGACCTATTTGTAAATAAACGTAAGCCATAGGGTCTTTTATGCAAAATAATTGAGGAATAAAAGTAACTTTCATGTTTACCTGAGGGCCTACTTGTAAAAGTATTAGTTATCATGACATTTCATGAATATTTGCAAATATATCAAAAATTTGATCAAAAACTCTTTTGGTAAGGACAGAGGTAATTTAAATTCTACCTTGCTCAAAATTCAACATGTAATGTTGCGAACTTTGAATTTTTGAATTTGAGTCCTAAAGCAAATTTGTAGAGTTTGAAAAACTCTACAACTTTTATTTTTGACTTTTCCTCATTTGATCTTTAGATCAGTGAGAATTTTTAGTTTTTTGAAAGACCCTTGAACTTTCTAAAACTTCCAAACCAGTCCTCGGGACTTTTTCCCTCCCTTCTTCTTCCTCTGCACCCCTTCTGCACGCCTGCTCTTCTGCTCTGTCGCCGGCGCAGAAGCTCCCTTCCCCCTGGCCGCTGCCCTGCCCTCGCCGCCGTTCAGCTCCTGCCTGCCCTCTCCCCACGCGTCACCCTACCCCTGGCCGCCGCCGTAGCCCCTCCCCGCTGTCCTCTTCTATGCGCGCCACGGTTGCCCTGGACGCCCGACGGCCGCCACCTCATCGCCGCCGTGGAGAACCCCCGGGCAAGCCCTGGAACTCCTATCTTTCGCGCGCACTAACACCGCAAGAGTCTATACATCCTTTTTCCCTGATTTCCTTGGCATTTCCTAAACGCGCAACCCACATTCCGCAGTCGCCTCTCCCTCCCAACTCCGGCCGCGCTCGGCATCGCCGTGGGCAGCCACCACCAAGCACTCCTCGCCCCCATCGACCCCCGTAGGAACTTCCCCGTGCCCTACTGATGCTCGCCAACCCCTCGGTGCTCCCCAATTTTGGTCGGAACTTGGTTACCGACGAAGCACCGCCGCCGCCGCCTCGGCCTCGCCATGGAACCTCCTCTCCTGGCCTCCCCTAACCCCAATTGACCCTGTCCCGAGCTTTCTTACACCGTCAGGACGCTTTTCGACCCTTCTACCGTCACCCAAGAGCACCGGAGCACCATCCCCAACATTGCTCCCCCACCGCCGGCCGCCGGTCTTAGTCGCGCCACTGCTACAATCTTCCCCGCACGAATTCCAAATGCCTCCAGGTGCGCAAGAGTTCACTGGTGCCTTCCCTCCCCTTGTCCCTCGCCGCCGGCGATCACCGACGACGGATCGCGCCGGTCAAGTGTCACGCCTTCTCTTTGACTGAAACTAGGGACTTCGGGTTAGAAGAAGCTAAAGCCCGAGGGGCTATTTGTAAACCATTAGACTTCGGGGAATAGTGCTGGTTAGGACCCCTTTGTAAATGTATCTATGATTTTATGTGATCTAGGCTGCTGGTTTGTAAATTCGATAAGAATTTGTACGAAATTCCAAAAATTGCAAAACAAATTTTGTTAGAAACTAGATTTTAAACTCTACAACTTTTGTTAAATGAGTTTGGTTTGAAACTGAATATTTTTGAATCTATTTTAAATCTAAGATAAGGGGGTGTAATATCCATAGCTCCTACATATTTACTTTGTTGATCATGATTTTTAGTATGCAATTTCTATAGATTATGTATGAATGGGTGTAGAATTTTCAAACCTAGCCTTGTTTTGTAACTTGAATTTCTTTAAATTTGGGCAATTCAATTTGTTTTGTAATGAGATTAATTAAGCATATCTATTAAAGCTTAATTAATTAGATCTTTTTGTCATAATCTAATAGATGGATAATTAACCTATGATTAAATTTTCAAGGCTTTATAATTTTATTTACCTAAGATTTGAATTTAAATTGGGATTTGAGTCTAAACTTAAAATATTTTGTTCCCTGTTTTTAATGAATTCAATGCTACAGTCATAAGTAAATATAAATGGTAAATCAATGCTAAAACCCTTTTTGTTTAGTAAGTTCTTGCGTGTTAGCTTACAACCTTATCGTGAAATAATATAAAAGGGTGTGCATTCCTTAATTTTATATCTTTGCATATCATGTAGACCCGACTACTTTCGCCGACGGTGATTACGAGCTGATCGCGGACCAAGCCGTGGAAATTCCTGCAGACCCCGGAGACGCCGTCGAAAGTCTAACTGAAGCTCCGAACCAAAGTTCGGAAAACCTTGACACTACTGCCCCCAACCCTACACAAGAAGGCAAGCCCCGGACATAACCCACTATTTTAAATACACTGCAATCTATATTTATTTGTGTAATTCTATGCATTAAGTTCTTAGGAATTACTTGGAACCCTAGTTGCATAATTCCAGGAACCGATGTACTGAACACTAGAACTTGAGTCCGAATAGCTGCTACGCTAATAGGACCGGTAGAAGTCGAGTGATTGCCTGTCACTTGCGAGCTTTATAGGAGTTGTAATGTTTACATTCCTGCAGTCACTATAAGGATGACGGACGGGAGTTTTATGAGGTATCATGGTTGAGATGATACCCCGTCTGTGTTGTTGAATTTTAATAAGGTCGCAGTGTGTGGTGATCGGGGTTAAGCGTTTGAAAGTACTAACCACATGCCGTGAGTTTTGGGTAAGCGGCAAGCCTAGTAGCCAATCAGCCCGAGGAGTGGACATACCTCCCACCACTCGTATTTTGGTTCTTCCTGTTACTTGATTCGACGTGTAGGAATACGTGTTGCAAGGGCAACCAGGAGTACGGACATGTAGTCGCGCTACAGGCGTACGTCCTGCACTTTGGAAGTGCGTATGGTCCTGTAGTCACTTGTGGTGGATCTGATCCACGAGTTGGAATGAAAGGCAAACGGTTGCTTCGGAACGACCCTTTGGTGTTCCAAGCGTGTGAGTTAGGTTTATCCTTGCAAGGTTGAAATTCGATTCGGAATCATCCGTTTCTCGCGGAGATTGAGACTGATTGATCCCTTTGTCACATAGAGTAACAAGAGCAACATTATAATTATCAAAGATGATGCTTGACCAAAGATTATACCATGCTTGCTTAGTCATAGGTGCTTATCTAGAATAGATAATCCACTAGAATCTGGAAGCTAAAAGTTGGAATTAAGGATTTACTCTTAGTCGCTTTCAGCTAAAAGCCAAATCCAGAGCCAGAGCAAGCCCTCATAATGTCCAGTTACATGGCTAAGTATACCATAACTGGGTAAGCCTTGCTAAGTATTAGAATACTCAGTCTTGCCTTGTGACTTTTGTTCAGGTAGTCCTCCTGGCGACTCAGTTCTACCCGTACCGTGGCCCTACCCTCTGCCTAATGGTTGGTCCGTGGAGTGGGACCCGTCCCCGGCCAACGCAGACCCCTCCGAGTGATGTCATGCAAGGGCGAGGATGACATCTGCACTGACGACGTGTACAGTTCCCGTGCTTTAAACTCCGCTGCATGACCTGAAACTTATGGCTGATTTGTAATAATTTCCCCAGTTGGGAAAGTTATGTCACTTTTAAACACTCATGTAATATATCTGCCTGTGATATAAAACGTGATGGCATTTGTATCTCTGGACTCGCCTTCGTGCGAGGTACCTTGTTTGATCCTGCATTCGGTGGTTTATCGGGGCGTTACCCGATAGACCAAAGGATTATACCGTTTGAAGCACGTTGAAGCCCTCAAAAGTGGACTCGCGTACTTGAGCCGGTGTAATTCGGGTTGGTTCTGCCACAGCTGGTATCAGAGCTAACAAGTGTACACTAGAGATGTGAAGTACCTTAAAAATACTTTCGGTATAAAATTTGACCAACAAAGTATTTTGCAAAAGTACGTTGGATTCGTTAAGGCTGTGCTCAGTACGTAAAGCGCTAGGGTGATGTTTAAAGGGAAAGTAGAGGTGGCTGTAATATATATATAACTTTAACTCCCAGCATTACTTTTCTGTCAAAACTTAAATTTATGTATAACCCAACTTTACACTTGTAACGACACCTTCGATGATGAGGTAAGAAGGTAAGGATCCTCAGCCAACTGAGGGAGCTTGGCCTTCCCGTCGGTGATGCGAACCGAACGCTGTTTCTCAAGCAGTGGCTTACTTGAGATGCTGCCAATATACCAACCTCGGTTGATTATATTGGGAGTATATGGTTCGGTGCAGGGTATGGCGATCGCTGTTCATACCCCCGCATTTTGCAGTACCCCCCGTGAATACGTTATTACTGACGTATGTTAACGTTGTCTGTACGGCGGTAATGGTACAGATGCTGTTTCTATAGTGAACAGTGATGATTGGGGACGCTTTCATGACATGCTGGCATAAAAGGTTCATTGGATATATATTGTGATCTCTTGCAGATATACTAACCACGATTAAGAGGTTAGGACGAGTAGGATTTATCGGCTAGTTATTAGGGAGAGACGTATTTGTTATGCCACCGAAACTAATTGCGTAAGCCCGAAGATATTTGGCAGTTGTTTTTGGTTGAGAGGATGAATAGTACGTGCATGCATAATTTCTTGGCAAACAAAAGAATATAATGTATGTTTAAGTTTGAAAAGGATGAGTAGTATGTTGTTTATCTTTAATATGGGTTAATGGGGCTCTTGTGGTAGTGTTGGTTAAGAATCTTAAGTTTTCATCCGGGTTCTAGATCTTGTTGTTGTCAGTATCAATTGTCTCGTTCCATTTACCTTGTGATTTCCTAGCAAGGTAAATATATCTCACCATTTGCATTCTTGTTGCAGATGGCAGCCCCTTCTAATGACTTTTGGGATCCGGAAGGGCATCTCCATACCAATGCCCTGCACTGGGAGGGTTTCCCTCATTTACTTTGGGAATCCTTACAGTCATTCCACTATACGGAACCTCCCCAATATGATGCTGTTGAGTATTTGGAAGAAGGAGTTCACAGAGCTCAAGTCAGAATGACCATACCTCAGCATCCTTTCCGCTCACAATGGCAGTCCATTGAAATCAACATGATGGGCTATCGGATAGTTGATACTATTGAAGGAGTAGCATTGGAAGCAATTTATCGTTTCTGTAATCAGCATCCGAAAGAAGTTGCAGGACATCCTATTGGGTTATTTTCAACGACAAGTCCCAATGAGCCAGAATGGAATCTCAGAATCATCCCTGAGAGTCATAGATTGGAAGGTCCACCAGAAGAAGCACTTCAAGGAATGATGCGGTTTATGAATGTACAGTATCACTATCAACTGCTCCTATGTCGTGAAATGGGTCGGTTGATTAATATCGCACGAAGTCACTATAGAGAGGCTGATAGACAAAATACTCAAGTGGATCAGTTTCGAGCTTTGGTGACTCAGAAGGATGAGATTATCGCAGCACGGGATGAAACCATCCTTCACCGAGAAGATCAGATCAATGAGAATGATCATATAATTACTCAGCGCAACACCATCATTGAGTTCCTTCAGGAACAAATCCATGATTTGATCCTTGCGGCTGATGATGCTCAGGCTCAACTTGAAGAACTGCAGCAGCCACCGATACCTCCCGTCGCACCTGCAATACTTGAAGCCGAAGAAGAAGATCCAGAGGAGATTGAGGGAGTCTCAGAACTTGATTCTGAGCATGGGGATCCTGTTCTTAGTCCCCACCATTCTTCTTCTGGCAGTCGGTCTTCTGTAGGCAACTTCGACGATTTCTAGTTGTTAAATCGTCGACTTCTTTTTAGTTGCAACCTGTGAGGAGTGCAATACCTAAGATAGTATGTAGTTTGTTTAGACCTTGCGCCATTTGTTGTAACATAGATGGCCGGTGTATGGATCTTATGGTTGTGTCATGAGGGAAAACTATCATCATCCACGTTGTAATATAATCTTCATGTTTTATCTTCTTGATCTTTATCTTGATATTCTGAAATGAGATGATTGAATGGAATATGTGCATTGTTTATATGAATACTATATCTTCTGAATTTGGGAGTAAGGTTATATAATTAATAATGGACGTCTCCTTTATTTCAGATAGTTGGAGCCACGCGTGGAACCCCGGAAGGTTTCCGGGCAGAACAAGCCAGTGGTTCTCAACAACCGCCACCACCTCCCAATCTAGTTGAAGTGATGGCGTGGCAAACGGAACTTCTCAATTTGCTGGTACAAGCACAGCAGAACCAGCAACGTCAACAGTTCTGAGGAGGTTGTGATAACCTTCCCCCTCCAGAGGCCAGCTATCAGGACTTCCTTAGTACTCAACCCCCGTTCTTCAGTAAGGCTGAAGAACCTTTGGACACTGATGCCTGGCTTCATATCATTGAATCAAAGTTCACCCTCTTGACTATACCTTGTGCGGACTCGAGTAAGGCTTCTTTTGCTGCCCAGCAACTTCGCGGTGCTGCTCGTATATGGTGGGATAATTTCTACGCCATGCAGCCCGCGGGACATGTCATCTCCTGGGATGAGTTCCGGACTGCCTTCAGGGCACATTATATTCCCGAAGGATTACTGGAACGGAAGTTGAACGAGTTCTTGGCACTTACCCAGGGTTCCAATACGGTATTGCAGTATGCACAGACTTTTAATCATCTGTGCCAATGAAGCGTCCCCCCATCAGGGAAGACTTAAAAGTGTCACTTTATCAGTCCCAGGAGGCTGATAACACTTTTATTACATCAGATGGTTCATTGCCGTACAACTCTTCGCGGTAATGGGCAATGAAGCGCCACTATCGCGAGGATTACAACAAAAACCCATATTACTACACTAACTACGAACAGGGGGTCATCAGAGTCTTGCGCCATGCGGAGCTCCAACGGTGACCTCACCCACAGGCAAGACTGGGTGCAGGACGGGACCCTACTCGTCGTTCTCGGGGATGTAGTCGGGATCCTCCACTGTAAAGTAAGAACGGGGTGAGTACAAACGTACTCAGCAAGTCCAATCGCACCCACGGGGGGGGGGGGGTATAACAGAATTAAATGCACGGGATAATCCAAGGATATAGTTACGGTTCTTTTGCGGAAACACAATTATATGCAAGGGTTCGTTTTTTTTTAAAAGCATTTTTCAAAACGAGTTTTCAAGTGTCTAAGAACACACGATGTCGATCCTCACGGTTCCAAGTTTCAAGCCGCTACCGGACTTCCCGTCCGTCGTAGCACACAGCACCATTGCCGGATACTTTTCAAACAACTCACACCAGTTCAACCATTTCCCAGAGAGAAACACTAGTTATGTGACCACACCGTAACTTGCCCAATACCGTGGGCACGGCTATTCGAATAGATTTTCAACTCTGCAGAGGTGTGCAACTTTACCCACAGGCGGGGTACCACAGCACGAACACCTTAGTGCCGGTGCAGATCCCATCGAAGCCCTTACCCACCGTAGCTAGACCTGACTAGCCACCACGGGATCTATCAAGGGGTCATTCGACCTAACACTGAGGTTTAACCGGGGCATAAGTCACACAGAGCTTATCCCGTCTCCTTGATCACCCGCTGCTCCCAGCTCTCCTGATGGCTATCAGACTAACTAGTGGGGTTAGGCCAAGCCGTTGCCCATACAACGGTCAAGTGGTTTGCACGACAGGAAGCTAGGTGAGATGTCACAACAACTCGGTCCTTAGGGGTGACAGGACGGACTTCTCCCTTCCACGCTCAACCACACAGGTACAAGCACACCGACGGCAAATCACACAGAAATGCCATCCATCCCGTCGGACTCACCTTTCAAAACCACATTTTATCCCTTCCCACACACACGCATTTTCTTTATAATTCAGGCGGTCAGTTAAGGGTATTTCAAACAAGGGTGGCTATCCTACCAGGTTTCCAGCACGCAAAACCATGCAATTTTATAAAACAGGCCACTGGGTTGTGTTTATAAAAACTAGGACAGAAACATGCATCAAAGGGCGGAATTGAACTTGCCATCGTCAAACCCTTGCGGGAAGTCCTGGTCGGAGCACTGTCCTTCGGGTTCGGGGTCGCAGTACTGGTCCTCAGTTGCTTGGTCGCGGTCGGGAACCTCGTCGTTCACTCCGTGTCCTACGACGCAAACAAACAGACACACAATCAAGCGAAAGAACTAAAAGCTTTTACCGATAGGCTTGAATCGGAAATAATTTAGTTACGGAGTTAGGGGCAATATCTCTGGGTGGTTTCTTAATGGCATGGCTAAAACTATACTAGAAAGGGCGTGGTAAAATTTCGGGTCAATCGGAGGTCGTTTCGCACATAAAATGACGCGCTAAAGGTGGTTTCAGGGCTCAAACGGGGTTCGAGGGCTTGTTCGTAAATATCCAGAAAGAGTGCGGACCTATTTGTAAATCCTAGAAATACCCTAAGCATGCAAAAAGGTGTCGATTATGTTTAGGTTTATGTTCCGAGGGGTTTGATTTGAATTAACGGAAAGGGTAGGGCTATTTTTGCCAAAGAGAATGGATAAAGGGGTTTCTTTGGAACAAACAGGGGAGGCCAGGGGGTTTTTCGCAAAAGGGCCTCCTTCTTCTTCCTCCCCTCACAGGAAACAGAGGAGAGTGGGGGGGAAGCGCCGGCGGCCAAATCCGGCCACCTAGGGCCCGGGCGGCTCGGGTGAGAGGGGGAAGAGAGGGAGGGGACCACGGGGAACTCGTTCCCGGCCTCACCTCGGGCCGGGGTAGCGCGCGGAGGCGGGGCGACGGCGGGCTGCGGCGGCGGGTACTGGAGCTCGGCGTGGCGGCGCTAGGGCGGTGGAGGCGAGGGGCCAGGTGGCGGGGCAGGTTGTGGGGGGTGCCGGGGTGCGGCCGGGCCTATTTATAGGCGGCCGGCGGTAGGGGGAGGCGGCGGCCGGCGGGTGGCTCCACGGGCGGCCATTAATGGCGCCCGTGGCTTGCGACGGGGCTCAGCCGTGCACGTGGGGGGGGGGCCGGGCGGCGGTGTGCGGTACAGAGGGGGGCGCGGGCGGCGAGGCGGCACAGGGGAGGCGCGGGCGGCGAGGCGGCACAGGGGAGGCGCGGGCGGCGGCGTGTGCGCCACGGCGGCCGTGCGGCCGCGCGCGTGCGCCAGCGACGGGCGGCACGGCGGGCGGCGCGGCACGTGGTGCACGCGCGGGTACGGGCGGCCGGGCACAGGCGCGCGCGAGGGGAAGGGGGGGGCCGGTGGCCGGCGCGGCTGGTGCTGCCGGGCACGCGCGCGGGAGCAGGGGGGAAAGGGGAAAAACAGGAAGGAAGGGAGGAGGAAGAAAAAGGGAGGGGAGGGAGAAAAGAAAGAAAGGAAAAGGAGAGAAAAGGGAAAAAAGAAAAAGAAATAAAGGGAAAGAAAGAAAAGAAAAAGAGGGAGGGAGAAGGGCCGGCGCCGGTCGCGGCGGTGACCGCGGCCGGTCGGCCACGCGGGGAAACGCGCGGCGCGAGGGGAACGGCGAGGGAAAAAGAAAACGCGTCGGCGCCAATCGCGGCCGCAGCCGCGACCGATCGGCCACGCGCGCGCGGGATTCGTGCGCTGCGTGAGAAATGACTTGTGCCGGCGCTATTCGCGGCAGTGACCGCGCGCGAGCGGCAGGCTTCCGAGCGACGCGGGGTGGGATGGCGATACGGTCGGGGTTAGGGCTATGGTCTGGCGACGAGTGGTTTTTAATCGAAACGTTCTAACGCGTGATTTAATTTTGGTAAGTTTTTAGGGCGTCACAAACCTACCCCACTTAAATGAATCTCGTCCTCGAGATTCGGCTGGCCCCGAAATAGATGGGGAAACTCCTTCTTTAGCGCCTCTTCGCGTTCCCAAGTCGCTTCCTCCACCCCATGTCTGCTCCATTGAACTCTGCATATTCGTACTTCGGAGTTTCTCATTCTCCTAGTGACGGTGTCCAGGATTCTGACCGGCACTTCTTGATATCGCAGATCCGGTTGCAGGTCTATTGTTTCTACCGACACGTGTTCTCCTTCGGGTACTCTCAAACATCTCCTTAATTGCGAGACGTGAAACACTGGATGTATATCTGACATTTCTTCCGGTAACTCCAGTCGGTATGCCACTGCTCCTACCTTCTTTAGAACCCGATACGGCCCAATGTATCGAGGGGCTAATTTTCCTTGTACCTGAAATCTTCGTGTCCCCCGAATGGGTGAGACTTTGAGGTAGACAAAATCTCCCGGATTGAAGCTTATCTCCCGCCTCTTCTTGTCCGCATAGCTCTTTTGTCGGGACTGAGCCGCTTTTAATTTCTCGCGGATTTCCGCTACCTTTTCTTCTGCTTCTTTTATGAGCGCGGGTCCTACTAGTGCACGCTCTCCAACTTCCGACCACATCAAGGGAGTTTTGCACTTTCTTCCGTAGAGGGCTTCGAATGGCGACATACCCAGGCTGGCTTGGTAACTATTATTGTACGAGAATTCTGCATAGGGCAGACTCTGTTCCCAATCGTTTCCATAGGTCAGGACACATGCCCTCAGCATATCTTCCATGATCTGATTCACCCTCTCGGTTTGACCATCCGTCTGTGGGTGGTATGCGGAGCTAAAATCTAACTTAGTGCCCATGGCTTTATGTAGGCTTTTCCAAAACCTAGATGTAAATTGGGTCCCCCTATCCGAGACGATTCTACTGGGCACTCCATGTAACTTTACTATATTTTCCACGTAAAGTTTTGCCAGCTTTTCTCCGCCATAAGTGGTCCTTACGGGTATGAAATGTGCCGATTTAGTGAGTCGATCCACAATTACCCATATGGAATCGTGTCCTTTCTGTGTTCGGGGTAGTCCCACTACAAAGTCCATTCCTATCTCGTCCCATTTCCAGACCGGGATGGGCAAGGGTTGCAATAATCCTGCTGGCTTTTGATGTTCGGCCTTGATCCTTTGGCAGGTATCACAATGAGCCACGAATCTTGCAATATCCGCCTTCATTCCGTTCCACCAATATTTTTGCTTTATGTCCATATACATTTTGGTGGATCCTGGGTGGATAGAGTAGGCCGAGTTATGGGCTTCGTCCATGATCAATTGCCGGAAATCTCCATTCTGGGGTACACAAATTCTACCCTCGTACCATAATGTTCCCTTATCGTCCACTCTGAAGCCCGGCGCTTTGTTTTCTCCAGTTTGCTTGCAGATCTTTACTAACTCCTGATCCGAGCTTTGAGCCTCTCTAATCCTATCCTCTAGGGTTGATTGGACGCTTAACACATGGCTGGAACCTTGAGGGACAATGTGCACATTTAATCGTGCCATTTCCTCGCGCAGGTTATTATCCTTGGGCCCATAGGATTTCCGGCTTAAGGCGTCGGCTACCACATTCGCTTTCCCGGGGTGATAGTGGATTTCCAAATTATAGTCCTTGACTAACTCTAACCATCTCCTTTGTCTTAAATTCAGATCTGACTGGGTGAAGATGTATTTCAAACTCTTATGGTCAGTGTAAATCTCACACTTATTCCCAATCAAGTAATGCCTCCAAATCTTGAGAGCATGTACTACGGCCGCTAATTCCAAGTCATGGGTTGGGTAATTCTGCTCATGAGTCCTGAGTTGGCGGGAAGCATATGCAACGACTTTCCCATCTTGCATCAGAACACACCCTAATCCTTGTCGGGACGCATCACAATAAATGACAAAATCCCGATGAATGTCCGGTAGGTTAACACTGGGGCGGTTGTCAACCTTTGCTTTAGTCCCTGAAAGCTTCTCTCACAAGATTCCGTCCAAGCGAACTTCTTCTCCTTTTTAAGGAGTTCTGTCATGGGTCGAGCTATCTTAGAGAATCCCTCGATAAATCTCCGATAGTACCCGGCTAACCCAAGGAAGCTCCTGATTTCACTGACGTTAGTTGGTCGCTGCCAATTGGAAACGGCTTCGACCTTCTCTGGGTCCACTGCTACGCCTTCCGCAGTCAGAATGTGACCAAGAAAAGCTACTCTCTCCAGCCAGAATTCGCACTTGCTGAACTTGGCATATAACCTATGTGCCCTTAGCTTTTCCAATACTACCCGCAGATGTTGCTCATGTTCCTGAATACTCTTAGAGTAGATAAGTATGTCGTCGATAAAGACTACGACAAACTTATCCAGCTCGTCCATAAACACTTTGTTCATGAGGTTCATAAAATAAGCAGGGGCATTGGTTAGTCCAAAGGACATTACGGTGAACTCAAACTGCCCGTAGCGGGTGACGAAAGCTGTCTTAGGGATGTCACTTTCCTTAATCTTAAGTTGAAAATATCCTGACCTTAGATCGATCTTGGAAAAGTACTTGGCTCCTTTTAGCTGATCAAAAGGTCATCAATCCTGGGGAGGGGGTACTTGTTCTTAATGGTAACCTCGTTCAGTGCTCGGTAGTCCACGCACAACCTCATACTCCCATCTTTCTTCTTGACAAACAGTACTGGGGCTCCCCATGGCGACGAGCTTGGTCTGACGAAGCCAATCCTCTGCAGTTCTTCTAGTTGCTTCTTTAATTCTGTCAATTCAGAGGCCGCCATTCTATAGGGTCTCTTGGCTATGGGGGATGTTCCGGGGATAAGGTCTATGACGAATTCTATATCCCAATCTGGCGGCATACCGGGAAGCTCTTCGGGGAATACATCTGGGTATTCGCTTACTACCGGGACTCCTTCTAAGGGCTTGGCTTCCACGCTAAACACCATTGGATCAAACTTACTATCCCGGGTACGGCAGACCACTTGTACTCCTTCGTGGTTTGTTAAGTGTACCACTTTGTCGGTACAGCCTATGAGACCATTGTGTCGGCTTAACCAATCCATCCCAAGGATCACATCTATTCCCCCAGGCTTAAGTACTACTAAATCTGCTAGAAAGTCTACCCCACTTAAATTGATCCTTACCCGGGGACAACCTAATTGACAATTGATGTCGCCTCCAGGCGTCCGGGTTAATAGGGGTGTTTTTAGTAGTACTGTAGGTATTTTGTGCTTCTCCACATAGCTCGAGGATATAAACGAGTGTGATGCTCCAGAATCAAATAATACCGTCGCCAGAGCTGAGTTGACTAAGTACTCACCGAGCACTACGCCCTGGGCTTCTTGAGCCTCCTGCGCGTCGATGTGGTTGACGCGGGCTCATCCAAATGATTGCTGCTTCACCTGCTGGCTGCCGTCGTTGTTGCGGACGGGCACTCGGTTGGCACCGGTCAGGGCTGGTCTGGGTCCATTCACCGAGTTGGAGAAGGCGGATGTGGCCGGCTTGTTCTTGGTATAAGGGCAATTGGCAATATAATGCCCTATCTCACGGCAGTTGAAGCAGGCCTAACATTGTTGTTGTCGGGGGTGACCTGGCTTGTATTGCTCTGCGGGGCCCTCATGGTATTCTGACTCTTGGGTTGTGCTTCAGAGGCTCGGGACCCGGTCACTTGGGACTGAGTCCTATACTGCATTGGGGCCTGGGATCTTGGTGCAGTGTAGGTGGAGTTCCTCGACTTTTGGAAGCGGTCCTGCTGGCGGGCCTTACTCTCCAAGAATTTGCGCTTGTTGTCCTTTCTTTCTTTGGCCTTGGCCCTTTCTGTGAGGATGGCCTTGTTCATCAGGGTGTTGAAGTCCGGATAGATCTGAGGAGTAAGCAAGGTCCGGAGCTCTGGGCTTAACCCCTTCTTGAACATGTCTTGCTTTTTGTCGTCGTCATTCACCTCTTCCGGCGCATATCGAGCCAATTCTATGAACCGGTGGGTGTATTCTTCCACCGTCATATTCCCTTGTTGTAGCGCGCGGAATTCATCCGCCTTGCGCTTCATAGTGGCCGAAGGGATGTGGTAGCGGCGAAACTCCCTTACAAATTCTCCCCAGGTGATGGTAGAGGCATCTTCGGCTGCAGCACAATAGTTTTCCCACCAGGATAATGCCGTTCCGGTGAGCTGGTGGGCTGCCAGAAGGACTTTATCCCGGTCCTGGCATTCGAATGGTTCGAGCTTTCTCTGAATTACTCGCAACCAGTCGTCAGCATCCAACGGGTTGCAGGATCCGGCGAAGGTTGGTGGCTTGGTCCTTAGGAAGGCCGTCAGCTTGTCGTTCATATTCTGCCCTCGTGGCTGCCGGTTAATGAGGGCATTCGCCAGGGTTTCCAGTATGAGAGTTTGGTTATGGATGATCTGCGCCAGGTCTCCGAGGGGTGGGGGTGGCGGTAGTTGTTCTCCTTCTTGACTTCCCCCTCGGTTCTGGCTTACTTCTTGCTCTTCTTGGGGAAGATCTTGTTCAACGGGCTGTGCTCCGACACTAGCGGCTACGGGGTTCCGGCCACGGGAGGCCCTCGCAACGTTCCGGGGGGTCACCTGTGATTGGGCAAATCGGGGTTACGATTTTGTGGTGTTTAAGTTATTTAATCCGTATATATAAGGCAGGATCTACCTTCTGCCGGTATCCATATAAACGAGTAGCACACCACAAACCAACATACAATCACCACAAACAACAAGCATCAACTATTTTATTAAGCACGGGGGGATACAACTTAGGGGTACGACTAAGCCTCGTGCTAATCGGCCAGGGTCTTGCAAAAGGGTACGTCTTAAACAGAAAGGCTGGGAAGGGCATCACTGGGATGGCGTCGGTCACTCTACTTGCGTGGTGTGTCTCCTTCCGGGGCGGACAGGGTGAGAGGTTCTCGCTCGCCGTCTTCTGGGTTCCATCGGCCAGGGGTTGCATTGCCGCATCCCCTTCGTCGGTGGCGGCAGAACTTCCAGGATTCTCGGGTGGGGCTCGTGTGCTCCCAAAGAGTGATCCCCACCCTATGATGGGTGTCCCCAGTAAAACGTGGTCTTCCCCTATCGCCGGGACTGGTGTTCCACTTTGGGTCCAATCTTGCATACGCCGGTCTCGGGCCTGCCTGAGGCTCTCTTGGGCGACTGCTTCGCTACTGACCGCGGCTGCGGCTCTCGCCTCGGCGTGGGCGGCTCGGATCTGCTGTATCCTCACCGCGAGCTCTGCTTGCTCGGCTCGATGGGTCTGCTCCCTTAGAAGGTTGGCTTGCTCATCAAAGAGTTGGTCCAGGGCGGCTAGGTAAGTAGCCACTTGGTACAGGGGGCCTTCTTCGTGGCGTCGTCGCTCCAAGTTTCTCATGCGGGCTTCCCAGTCTGGGGTTCTGATGGCCGGCGGGAAGAACTTCGCTGGCGTGGGGGCGAGGTGTTTTTCAAAGATCCGGCACAAATAACGGAGCGCTTTCCTGACGGCCAAGGGGTAGGTGTCTTGGTGTCTAAACCCTGTGGCGGTCGCCCGCCAGGGCTGGATGTCGGGGTAGCGGTTGCTCCTGGCGATGACCAGGATCACCCTGCAGCGGAGGGTACCATGGTACTCGTACTCTCGGCTGTAGTACCTTGGGCGCTCCGTAACGCCAAGGTCCTCCAGGGTGTTGATCAAGAGGCTGGGAATCCAGGTGCAGCTTGGCAATCGCCCTGGGTCCATCCTTCCTCAGCCTTCTGAAACAGAAACAGGGTAAACAATCTGGTACAGGTACAAAAGAGAGTGGATGATATTTATTATTACAACAAGGGTGGTACAGTTTATGGATACGTGGTCATTAGGGTAGGGTTTTGCTAGGGGTGCTAATCCTATCATGGGGATTCTTCCTCGGTCCTGATAGAGCGCTTCTTTATTGGAAGGAACCGATCCATCTCGTTTTCGGTCTGAGTACCCTTATCCCAATGGGTTTCCATGGGTTCTTCTTCTTCTCGTCCAAGTCCCCTCATTCGGGCAATCCAAGTGCGCCCTCTTCTTTCAGCGGGTGGGAAAAATCCCATAGGGGTCCGCTGAAGGTGGTGCTTGTAGAGCACACGCAGCCATCGCAGGGCTTACGAGTGGCTTTTCGGTACGTGTCGGGGAAGCGAAAGCCATGGTGGAGATGAACCAAGGGTCCACATCAGGATAGCGGGTGCTTCTCTCCACAAAAATCATCGTGTCGCACCGAAGGGTGCCACCGGAGATGTATTCTCGGTAGGCGTACTCCGGCGTTTCCATAACCCCAACGCGTTCCAGCTGAGCAACAATAACTTAGGAAGGCCAGGCTCTGCGTAGCAGACTCCGTTGACCCATCCATTGTCAGCCATCTGGGAACAGGGTAAAAACCAGTGGTGAGTGTTTGTGTGAGAAAAGAGCTAAGCCAGCGCAAATCCTAGGGCTTAAAAAGGGTTTCGCTCCTAGGGTCACATCCTACGGCCAGCCTACGGCTCTGATACCACCTGAAGCGTCCCCCCATCAGGGAAGACTTAAAAGTGTCACTTTATCAGTCCCAGGAGGCTGATAACACTTTTATTACATCAGATGGTTCATTGCCGTACACTCTTCGCGGTAATGGGCAATGAAGCGCCACTATCGCGAGGATTACAACAAAAACCCATATTACTACACTAACTACGAACAGGGGGTCATCAGAGTCTTGCGCCATGCGGAGCTCCAACGGTGACCTCACCCACAGGCAAGACTGGGTGCAGGACGGGACCCTACTCGTCGTTCTCGGGGATGTAGTCGGGATCCTCCACTGTAAAGTAAGAACGGGGTGAGTACAAACGTACTCAGCAAGTCCAATCACACCCACGGGGGGGGGGGTATAACAGAATTAAATGCACGGGATAATCCAAGGATATAGTTACGGTTCTTTTGCGGAAACACAATTATATGCAAGGGTTCGTTTTTTTTTAAAAGCATTTTTCAAAACGAGTTTTCAAGTGTCTAAGAACACACGATGTCGATCCTCACGGTTCCAAGTTTCAAGCCGCTACCGGACTTCCCGTCCGTCGTAGCACACAGCACCATTGCCGGATACTTTTTCAAACAACTCACACCAGTTCAACCATTTCCCAGAGAGAAACACTAGTTATGTGACCACACCGTAACTTGCCCAATACCGTGGGCACGGCTATTCGAATAGATTTTTCAACTCTGCAGAGGTGTGCAACTTTACCCACAGGCGGGTACCACAGCACGAACACCTTAGTGCCGGTGCAGATCCCATCGAAGCCCTT